>NC_056745.1:780911087-780936087 GCF_019279795.1 Protopterus annectens | reverse complement strand
CTACACATATTGTTGTACTTGTCTACACATGTGTGATTGCTATGGTTTTACACGGTGCTGTGGGTGATACTGTTACTATCTGTCATAGTTTTGCATTGTGGTAGTTGACACAACCTCAACAGTCTGAATTACCAATTGTTATATGATATCTTCACAACTGTCCCACACATGTAGGACACACAGTAGCATGTGGATCCTACATGTACTATACTATACCAGTTTGCACTGGTATTGACCCCCACACATTGCTGGGACCATTACTGTTTGACATGTAGCCATGTTAGTTACAAGCAAAGACAATAGGGATATTCCTGTCCACATCTGGGAATTCATACTGTGGCCTAGAATGCATTCTGCACGACACAGTTAGTCTACACAAAGGTATCATACAGACAGATATGCGTTATCCAGCCCATGCTGTACACCTATAAGGCTAAACAGAGTCAGTTATCCACATTTACTACACATACTTTACCAACAGTAACACATAGGTATTACACCCCATTATGTATAATGGGTAACAATGTGTACATATAGATATGTGCTATGTCATTTGTCATTTGATATTTGCATTTACAATGGTATTGTGAAGTACATCACTGTATCACATATGCAATGAGAGTTCTGCATGCATATCCTCCAAGGTGGTTGTACAACTATGATGAATGTCCATTATTGACATACTTTGCTGTGTTTGAACTGTTCTGCAGTATTACACATACATGAACAGTCACTCACACTATGTATATAAACTGTCATGTGTGTGTGTGTGTGTGTGTGTGTGTGTGTGTGTGTGTGTGTGTGTGTGTGTGTGTGTGTGTGTGACACAGATGACCTAGGCCACAGACAGTTCTGATACATGTAGTTGACAAGTGCGGTAATGCTCCACCAGATGTGTCCAGGCACCAGAACTGTGACTTGGCGACACATACACATGCTAGTGTAAGGTTTCTGTATGTGCGTGTGCCTCATTATGGCATTTCTGTTCATGTGTGTGTGCATTTCTGATGTGTGTCATCAGCCACAGTTGAACTGCACATCCGGAATCCCCCACTAGGTGACCATGAGGGTTGTCCCCATTGCCAAATGTTTTGTACAGCTGCATCAGATGCCACATATCGGAAGCATTGCAGCTTCCAAGGCATCCAGCACACACATTCATTATTACGGGCTGGCCATCACACACAAACCGCCACTTCATGGAGGGGAAGCCCTTGTGGATGATGTAGGCCCTGCCACACTCACTGGCTGGTGCTTTGATGCATATGTGCATGCAATGTTTTGCACACAGTACTTAGGGTATTACACTATTGTGTGGAAACGACACATATTGCTGCCCAGTACCTTATGGGAATTGGGGATATATACATCATCACTGACATGTGCTGACATAGCATTCATGACCTGGTGCAGTACCCTGGATGCTGATGTTTGTAAAATCCATGTCATATCACCAGTTGATCTCTGGAAGGTGCCTGTTGCTGGTATCCTTAGGGCAACACATACCTTGGTTTCCACTGGGATAGGTTTCCCTCTGTTGGGTCTGTGTGTGAGACATGGCCTGCACAGATCCACAATCTTCTGCAGGAGGTCTCTGTCCACTCTATAGCACTCTACTATCTCCAGCTCATGTAGCCCCTGGTAGTTTACCCTGTGCCTGCACACTCCTCTCCGTCTACTCACTGTGTGATGCTGAGCGGCATTCACATTGGCACAACCCTCCACATGTTGCATATGTTGATGTATAATAGCAATGGCAGCCCCTAACATTATCTTGTCTCAGTTAAGCTTTTACAGTTTGCACTTCTCTTACTATACTACAGTGTTGCAGTGTGTCTGAGAATAACATGGTGGACTACTGTTTGTAGAGTTGTACGTGCTGTGCTGTGCTGGCCTACTGTACTGGCTGTGTAATATACTCAGTCTGTTTGTTTCCACCTGCTAGCTGTGGTAGTTCTCCTTGGTTAACTTACTGCTATTTGTTTACCTTCCTTTCCACTGTTTGTGTCCACAGTGAGCGGCGCCGTGCATAGGAGCAGAGTGAAGTGCATACCTGCTTCCACGTGCGCACACAGGCTTATACATGCGTACAAACACTTACACTGGCTTACACAACATTACACGGGCTTCAACAATCTTACAGTAGCTTACTCATTCTTCAAGCCACGCACACAGGCTGACACACATGCACACATGCTTACTCAGGCTTACAGGCTTGCACGGGCACAAACACACTTCACCAGGTTTGCAAGGAACTTCAGTGATATCCATGGTGTACACCATCAGTTCACTGACTTTACCTAGGATAAATCATAACACGCCTCTTCCACTGATGAGTCACTGACAGCAGACATGGGACACACGGTTCCAGTACGATTACAGTATTTTATACATACACACTCATGATGTCACCTATCTTCTACGCTGATAGTCCCCTTCACCTACTCTTACACTGTTGGGGCTTGGCCCATATGGCATGACAAATTGTGCTTCACTATCCTCAGCCTCAATTGCATAAGATTGCCTACTAATGCTTGGTTACATCTCTGAGTGTGTGCTTCCACACATAGCAACCACTACTCAGTAGCCATGTTGTCTTCAGCTTGCCATTCCCCTGCATGATGCAATAACTTTTAACTGACATTACAATTTGTATGTATATTTTACATATTTGTCTTGTTTTGTATGCACAGCGTGTACTCGGAGATCAGGGGAGGACAACTGGAGTTTTATTAATTTCCAATGGGAATAAATGCCACTGGCATTATATTTGGCCATTGGCATGCTTGTTCAACTAAACCATCCTTTATTTGCAGATGACATTGCTCTGTTTAGCTACTTGCAGAACATTACTCGGTTAACACCATGTACATTTATTTCTGTGCATGCCTCTATTCTTGCACGGACAGCTTACTGTTTCATGTATCGCATATTTTACATCATTTGCATAGCTTTCACCTACAAATGGGGTAATTTGCATATCCTAACATTGTCCGTGCAACGTTCGTTTGAGGGGCTGTGTTACACGCCCCTACAGGATATTGCTGAATAGCTCGGTGGACATCTTGCCTTGCTCTACTCTTACTCTACTCATACACCGACCAAAGCTTCCTGAATCCTGGCCTAAGCTTTGATGTGTGCTAATATGTCTATTTGTGGGGTAGGCATGGCTGTAGGTATGTTTTGACCTGCTACGTCTGTCATTTACACAGAGCACCTCCCACTTTCATCATTTGTAGAGGTGACAGCCCTATAGGGACTATATGTACAGCTGTGACATTTGACAAGTCCACACATACCTGCGGTCAATACTAAACTGACTACTTCAGCACTTTTCATACCTTCAGATTTGTCTTGTAGTGGTATAGTCGATGATACTGTTTCCTATAACATGTATCTGTTTCTGATACAAGATATGTCATTTTATTACACCACTACACACAATATATGGAGAAATCACAGGCCAGATGCCATTACATTCCTTTTGTAGGACACACCCGCCCAGAGTGTTGTGTTCCTCACAAAAGCCAACAGGTGCTGATCAAAACATATTCTGCTATCATCTACCTTATGTGTTCGCCGGTATTTGCGCTTTCCATCAGTGGCAGAACTCACATGCGTGTGTGGGAGACTGAACACTGTCTCGGGGACACTGCCTAGCACCCTGAGGGACACATTTATGTTGTTTCTATTAACCTTCCACATTGACTATCACAGGGCATTAGTATTCATCCAGATTTGTCGAGGTACATGCTTTTGACTTATACATGTTTTGTCATTTGTCATCACGTCTTTCTTCACACCTGTCTACCTAATCGCACTAGTTCTGTACATTTATTTATGTCAGGGTTACCTTCATACCTCTCAACTGTACAAATTTTGGGTAAATGTCCCTAACTTAGATGTCTGATTTTGTTCCTTTTTTAATAATATTGTGCAATGCCTTTCTGGTAATTTAGTGGGAAGTCATTTGGGACTGTGGGGTTAGACAATAATGACAGACATTTGTTATTTATAATTAATAACCCTCAAAACATTCACACTAATGAATGATCCATTATTCTATCCACGTTCTGACTTTGTAAGAGGAATATTTGAGATATTCCCTATTTGTACTTATTTTAAAATGCCTTTGTCCAGATGTCTTATTCTGATTGAGAGGTATGGTTACCATCTTATTCGTATGCATGTACATCCATGATAATCGCTTACACAACACTAATATAACTCCCTATGTCTTCCCCCAATAGTTTACACAATATCCGGTAGATGGGTTCTTCATTTTAGGAAGTTAGAGGCGTCTGCTATACCCACAAAGGTATATTAATCACTCCCATGGGGCGGACCTCATAAATCTGTGCCAACCAACACCTAGGCACCTAGGCCCATTATTGCATACCCATGATTCCCAGACCTGACACCCCTCCACAGTAGTCATAACACATATTTAATGTGAGTGATAATAAATTATGACGACACTTCTAAGCACTATCCACTCTCCGCATGTCGGTACATATGTCTTACATTCTGTCAACCCATGTGTTATTACACTTGCACAAGCTACTGTTGCATGTACAGCTATATTGTAGTTGTGGATGACACTTCTTTGCAGCAATCATTACAGGACAGTGCGTTTATAGATTCACTATTTTGGAGTCCTGCAAAGGACACCTATATCCATGTTTAAAGAGTAGAACTTACAGATCTGGCACACTGATACGTTCCGGGCAGTAGTTTTGAGAGTTGCAGTGTATTTACCTTAATTGCATGTCTGTTATGTGTATCCATACTAGCTATGGTATAACCTATTTATGTACATGTGTTATATCTACGAGGACATTTGTTTATATGTTTGTTAGGTATATATCAATTGATGTTGTATATGTTTGAGTGTATGTATGTATGTATGTATGTATATAAATATATATATATATATATATATATATATATATATATATATATATATATATATATATATATATATATATCTGTACATTCTTTATTTCATATATTTATTTAGTTTAAGTCTGTGGATATATATATCTATACACAAATGTATATATCCATATATAGACATTACGTGTAGAAACCAGCATTCATTTGCTATGCTGTGAGCGGATTACACATGCACAGGCACACTTGCATTTCCTTATTGTGGGTTACGCACAGGCGCACATGCATATCCTTATTGTGGGTTACATATGTTTACTAAGTCTTTGTGCTTACATGGGCTTTATTACTTGTGACAGTACCAGTAAAATATCTCTACTCCGATTAACGGACATATGCGAAACACACGTTCACCTTTACATATTTAAATGTCTGTACAGCACAGACGCATTCATTACACTTTAACATTATATGTGCTGTAGTCGTAGTTGAACCGGGACTGCATTCACGTTGGCCGGATGCTGTAACCACTATACATTTGGTGTTCTAACACGTTTATATGCATACCCATAGTACATAGCTACATTAACATATGCCTCACCGCTTCACTTACGTCACAGGCATCCATTCTCCTGCTGGGAAAAATGCGGTAATACATGTTACACATTCCCTATTCCCTACTGCTCTGGACCCAAGCTGCATATTTAATCATTGCAGGGATATTCAGAACCCAAAGGCTTATAGTCATGACACATACAGGTCTTTAATTGTCTGGGTGTTCATGTGATGATCTGGGTTTAGGCTTGTCTGCCTGGTGAATGGAACTGCCCTGACCATGTTCAAATGTCAGACAAAGCACATGGACAGGGTTTGTCCATTTTAAACATTTTATCTGTGTTTACAGACACAGGTGTTTGGGCACCTGTCAGCAGCTTATGATGTTGGCAATACATAATATGGGTGGGAGTGGTTACAATACATAATCCACGGTGAGTGGTGTTCCCATTCACATTTGACTATTTCCTGTATTCATTCTTACGAGGGTTATTATTTTGCACATGACTTAACTATGAATTAACTACAGGTATGCAGTAGTACAGTCAACATATGTGGCGCTTTGTTACAGTATAAATATACGGACCTCTGTAATACTGGGGACTACCCCACATCCTTCACAACATTTCATGCTTATGTACATACTATTATTCAGTGAACTTTTGAAGTTTGTGAGAGCAGTAATTACATCTGTCCCTATTTGTCCACCCATCCTTTTAGGCTTTGTCCAGGTTTTGTTGCTGTAATAGGTTGGGAGGTGGTGTCGGTATGTGATTGGGTTGAATATATACTGTTGATAATTCAGTGGGGAGTAGGGTTACCACTTGTTCCTCTTTGCAAGGGGAGGTCCCACTTTGGACAGTTGTGTCCTGCGATGACACCTAAGACATGGCAACTGTCCTGTGATTTTAAGACAATAATATATTTCTTATTTTCTTTACTAGTTGCATGATATAGGTATTTTGTATCTGGTACACATAACTATTATTTGGGATAACATATGCTATTCAAATGCTATGGAATAAGCTTTTATCTTGGCATACATGTGTAATTCTGTCCTTTGCACTGGCCAGGGGTATGTTTTATCCTGCAGATTCTCACATTTCTACAAGGGATGTCCCACCTTGGCCATCTGAACAGGTGGCAACCCTAGTGGGGTGACCTGCATGGTGGACAGCTGTTCCATCCTGCGTAGTATGTTTTGCATGTCTGTGTAGAAACTGAACAGTACTGTGACTACACATACATGTTTTGTCCAGATGTGTACAGTAATGGACACCGTGGCATGTAAACAACTCTGAGGTTTCAACAGGTTACTTATCCCACGCGGGATGTACATAAATTTTGCCGGAACATTAATGCGCGGGCATTTGGATTTACGCACCTGTGATGGGATGTTTACAAACGTGGGATACATATTTGCAATCCTGACACTACCTAGGACGATACTTCCTACTACATATGGGGAATACTCGCTATGTGTAGGTGTATGGATGCGCAAGGCTGGTAGCTGGATTTGGTGGACATTCGGACATGGATGCGGGTTATGTGCTATACAGGGGTTGTTGCATATTGCATTTGCATGCATGGGTTCTGCTTTTGGATATCCCGGTTCCGCATATGGCATCCTATGTGTATGTGACGGTTACGTTCATGTGTATAGCATATTTTATTATACATATGTTTGTGTGTGTTTGGTATACAATTTGGACTGTCAGGTTTCTTTATGGTTGTTATATAGCCACAACTGCCCAGCTGTGTACTATCACTACCACTGTGGGACTGCTGGTGACCATGCCCATGGGGCTAGACATGTGTATTGGCGGCGCGCTGACATGATGCACTTCACTTCCACTGGGTATAACTTCTGACAGTGCAGTACATTACGGACACACGATTTTAAATATCATTTGTTCCATGGACGGAAACTCATATTGTGTTGCGCGCATTTCTGTTTGGTTCTCCATTTTGTGTGGCCGGGAACTGTCTTGCATGCTTTGCATACATTTCATTATCCACGGACACTATTACTATTGCAGGCAGGCTATGATATTCAGCAGTTTAGGTTGCTCATCTCCAGCCGACATTGACACGCCTCCGAGCGCAGCTTAGTAATGCCCCATGCACTTGCGCACGTGTCCTATGCACGTGGATGTGGTAGCGGCGCACCTTCATTAATATGCATATGGTGCTACACCATTTATATGCCACACAGCTGGCACTGGCCTTACACCGGCCTTGCGCCGAGCTTCATGAATCCGGGGGTTTATTTAAAGTACATAAGGGTTATATTATTATGACAGCTACTAAGTAGGGCAGGACCAGCTCGAATGTCACACTGATGGGGGAAGGGATGTGAATTGAACATGTGTACTAATAACACTTTGTTTTACAGCACAATAAACCACTCCCTTGCCTGATAAAAAGTATATATATATATATATATATATATATATATATATATATATATATATATATATATATATATAAGCTTGTGAGGAAACTATTACTCTATTTTTGTTTTACCTGGATCGCTTGCCTGTGTACTTAATAAAGGATTTTCTACTGGAAACAGACTGCTTGCCTTGCTTGGATTACTTTGGAATACTTAATAATTCTGTACAATTATATATTTTTTAGTTATTTTTTTTTTATTTAAGACGAGTTTAAGTTTGCTACTTCTACTACTGTTGTCTGGTCTAATTAATTACAGTTATTAACTAGAGATATATGGACTGAAAATCTTCCACACAGAGAAGTTTCTTACACTGTTTTGTTTTTGGACCCACTATACTTGTTTAGTGGGTTGTTTTGAGACTTCAGGGATATCATGGAGATTACTTGTTTTTCATCTGTGGTCATGTCTGACAAGGTATTCTTAGGCATCCTCAGATAGTTGCAGCACACTACAGTAGAGCAGGAAAGAGTGGATAAATAATGAAAGCTATAGCTAGTGACATTAAAACACTGAAAATGATAAATAATACTATTTACAAGGCATAGCACAATAATAAATCTTTCCTTGGGTTAAAAGATCAGTTTTCTATAAAGAAGACAGTTTTAGGACTGAGGTGAAGTGTTAAAGCATTTGCTCTTTTAACATTTGCTTATCGATGTGAATCATGGTATGTCTGAGTGAGCGATGATGCCTTCTTTAACATCTTAGACTGTTCCCAGCTCATTCAATAGAACAGTTACAGCGCAAATGAAACACTGATTAGGAAGTGATCGCTACTGAATTATTGATCTACACTTGATCAAAACTTCAGTGCAGTGAACCTAAATCCATTTGCCTCAATTAAATTGCAGGAGAACACTAATTCTATACATAACCATCCAGAAGCACATCAGTAATTCATTACCTTTACTGTAAAGGTATTTGACACTGATGCCTTATTCAGAAAGTTCTGAAAATGCAATCTTTTCTTCAAAATTGTCACATGTACGAAGTATTCAAGTATTTAATTGTATCTTCCACATCACTCCATTGTTCTGCAAAGGAAGTGTCACACTGTTTGAATTGTAGAAATAACATGATCATACTGTACCATTGTCATCTATATTTATCTTCCCTAAGTAACATCATTGTTGGCCTGCAAATTAGCTGTCACACTGAATTGTATAAATAACGATAAGCTGTAACCATCTGTTGAAACATGTGAAGGCCTTACTGGCCCAGGTCATGGCTGAAACCAGTCAAGAAAGTTAATTAAATAAACAAACAAATAAATAAACACATAAATAGTGTTTTCTCCTATGCTGTTTGGTAGGTTGCAATTCTTCTTCACCTCCATATATTTCCTCTTGTCCTGAGGTACTCCAGTCAATTGTCAGGTCTTCAGCCTAGTTTCTCTCTTGACCTTAGAGACTTCTCTGATTGTGGCCACCAGTGGTTTATGTTTGGGACTGACCATTTCACTGTGTATGACTTTGTTGTCTCTGATTTTCTCCAAAGTGTTTCCTTGCTAGGAAGAAATCTACCCAAGTTACATGCTGACTCTCTTGTATGTGATCTTATGCCTGTTTTTCTTGGTGAAGCACGAGTTGGCCAGCACTGAACCATGAGTTGGCCAGGCAAAAAGCTAGAATGACCTCTCCTTTGTTGTTACTGTTTCTCCTCCCATGTGGACCAAGACAATCTTCCTCTAATTTGAGAATTCACCCCCCTCCCATTATTTACACTAATTCATATTTTCCTACTTTATAGAGAGGCTGAAACTGCTGTCTGTATGCCCATTTTTCTTTACCTAACAGTCTTGTTTATTGGGAGTATAGGCTGAGAATATGTAGATTGCTCTGCCTTTACACTGGAGTCTGATTGCCATGAGTCTGTCACTGATTCTGATAACTTCGCTCTGTCTTCAGAATATTTTCTCTCACCATAATTTGCACACCATTTCTATTCTTCCCTGTCCCTGAAGAGTAACCTCTTGATCCCAAGCCAAGAGACTTTGCTACACTGGCCTTCCATCTTGCCTTCTGCATACACTGGATATCTGCACTTCCCCTTACTAGCATGCTCTCCACTTCCAATCTGCATCCTGTCAGTGTATCCTCATTCAGCATTTTATATCCAACTTTTACTCCACAGAACTATCTCAGTTAATACATGCTGGACAACTGGACACCAGCTAGCTAGTAGCTTACTGATCCCAGGAATGATGAGTGTTACATCAAGCATACACTGGTAAACCAATTTACAATCTTCCATAAAAACAAACTTGAAAGCTGCTACAACAAAATTGCCAGGTTTGCTACTATTTCATCCTCCTTTAGCCAGCACTGTAAAGCTCTGCATACCCTTAGCTGGCTGTAACTCCACCTCTCCTCCTTATAACAATACATAAAGTCATACACAAACCATTAGCCTACCCATCTTTTGTCCCTTTAATCAGCATATATTACCTTAAACAAAATCTCAGATCAGATGACAAACAACTTGTCACCATAAATAAACCAAATAAATCCACTGGACTACTACTTGTACTCAGTAGCAGAAAAATGGAACTCTCTACCTCGAACCAGCAGAACTATTTCTAACCTACCCATCTTTAAATGCCCCTGAAAGAATACTTGAAAAAATCATGAACCTGCTCCTGTGCCAGTACTGGTTGAACTTACTTACTATACCTCATTCACCCCTTCAACATAAGTCACACCTCACAACCCTCTTCACCCTCCAACTCCACTCTTTTCTTTTGTTTTTCCCACTACCTTACCTTATCCACTTCATCTCTGCAGACATTTCCTCTACCTCTTTCTTTTTCATCCCTACTCACCTAAGCTACCTGAAGACACCCTACCCTGCACTTTTCTTGTAATCTCCTTTTTTCTCCATCCTTCTTTCTTCTATAACCATAATATGAACACCATCTCTCATACTAAGACATCACTCATTTTACCCTCACCGTCTCTAACCATGTAATATCTGATATCTCTTTTAGGCATTTTATTAAAATTGTCTCAAGTCTCATTTATCAGATATTAAATAATATGACAAATAAGTTTGTCCTCACATATTTTCTCTAATTCAATTTACTGTTTTTCATTGCACTCTACTGTGAAATATATTTTCTATGTTTTTCTCATTGCAACATTTTTTCACTCCTATGGTTTGTAGTGCATTATAATACTTTGTGATTTAAAAAAAATCTGTAATTGCTTTTTGAAAGACTGTAATTGCAGAGCTTTTCTCCCTGGGCCTCCACTGAAAATGGGCACTTTCTGGCCTAGTCGGACTTTCTCAGTAAAAAATGTCAAATAAATAAATGGGAGTTCATAGTCCTCTTCTATGATTATCTTGGGTCTAGAGGGATAGGTTTGGTGCTCAACTCACTTTTGGTGATGTTAGTTGACCTGACCAAATTACCTAGAGCCAAGTTTTATACTGTCAAGTAGCTAGCATCTAGATTATCCTATGTAGAGCATACTGCACAGTGCAATTGATGCCTAAAGTGGTTGGACTACAGGTCGCATCTTTCAGCAGTAATCTGTGCTACTGTCCATGACGCCACTCATTTTTGGGTGTAGTCTTTTAGCATGCCTCTCATGTTTAACTGATAGAGATGGGCTTGGACCTACTATCCTCCATACCTGACATGCAAACACCAAACATACTTTTTGAGGGGGGACAGTTGGAGGAACCCCAAAAAGACACAGGGAGAACATGCAAACTCCACACAGATAGTGACTAAAGGTTAGTATGAATCCCAGGCCTAGGAACTATTACATGAAGACCTTAGCCATTATGGCACTGAATCTTTATTTTTCTTGAATAGGTCATCTTGTTTAACGACAGCCAGGACTACCAGGTGGATCATTCCTTTTCCTTTTCAGATGGTGCTGCATTATAATTACAAGGTGGATTCGTGGCTCTGCCTCCAGTTTATTCACTATGCATCTGAGGACTTCAACTACTGCAGTGCTCCTGCAAATGTATATCTTTATACTTTCTTCCCTTAGGCTGGGTTCACTGTTAGTGCACAGATATTAGGGAGAAGGTAACAAGCTACATTTACCACTTCTATATTTCATCAAGATCAAGGTCAAACAGTACAGCAAAAAACATAAGTGTCACAAGCACATCTAACAGATCCTTTAAGAGCATTTAATAACTTTTTTATTTTCCACTATGGCTTGTTGAATTATTAACTTGTTGAAGGAACAACTTGCTGAGCACAACTGGATGGGAATTCAAGACAATGACAAATCAACTGTGTTTTTTTGCTGAGATTGCAAGGGCCCCTGCACTCCCAACCTGAAAGACCATCATAAAGAAAAGGAAAATATGTTGAAAGAAAGAAATCACAAATGGAGCTCACCCAGAAATGGCACTGGCAGTAATTTCCACAAGAAACAGTGATCGGGGATTTCAATATCATTGAGTTGAACAAAAGCAAATGTAAGCTCATCAAGTTTACATTTAGAGATATATATGGAAGCCAACATATCATAAAACAATAAACAGAAGCACCGGAAAAGCAAAGAAATATCTAGTCCCTTCTTTTAAGAATGTTCTCATTTATTCTTTAGTACCTGCTTTATCCTTTTCAGTGTCACAGAGGAACTGGGTTCTGGTACTGCAGAAAATAAGTGCAGGATACGGAAGCAGTCTTAGATAGGATACAAATCCTTCTAAGGATGCGCGCGTGTGCAAACATACACACACACACACACACACACACACACACACACACACACACACACACACACACACACTCATACATAATTTTTGTACCTTTAAAAATTATTACTTGCAAATTTCCAAATAACCACTACAAATATTTTACTACTGTGCAGTGCACCCATTTACCTCTAAATATTAAAAAGTTAAACAATGAAAAAAATAATATTCCCATTTTTAGAAAAGCCACACACACACAACACACACACACACACACACGCACACACACACACACACACACACACACACACACACACACACACACACACACACACACACACACACACACACACACACACACACACACACACACACACACACACACACACACACATCAATATGGTTGTGGCAGTCAGCACTTCTCCTATTAAAATATCATTCAGAGAAGGAAAGTGAAGATCCCAACAAAAAACAATGCATACATTATGGTATACAGACTATTTGCTAATAGCAGACAGCATTTAGCTGTAAGGTATTTCATGATGTTTTAATGTGCAAATATGGGACTGCTTGTCTACTGTCTGCACTATGGAAGATGATCTGACTCCCTGATGAAATCAGTGATGATAGGAGTGCTCCAGACCAGATGAGATAATAATATTGCATTGCTTTTTTTAACCTTTTCTGAACAAATAGAAGCTTGCCTGACATATGCCACAGTAGAACCTTAAAAGGTCCTATGGAACATGGATGCATATCATACTGAGGCTTTAAACCAACTAGCTCATAGATGCTAATATCAGAAAATGGTTTTAGATACTACTTCCCAGTTTAAGAAGGATATAGCTAGCTTTCTTGACAAGGATTCAGAAAAAGGAATTGTTTCTGATTTATTTTTATTTATTTTATTTTACATTTGTTAACCGGGCTAGTCTGGCTGGATACATGTCCATTTTCAGCAGAGGAACAAAATAAAGTGAAGATGTGAAGACGGAACTTACAGTGAAGGATCCCAGAACACAGTACTTTTATTTTTTGCCTAGACTTCACCAAAATGTTACTAACCTTCTGGGGAGACCAAATGTTGCAGGCAAAGGCTGCTTACTGGACCTCTGTCTGCCCTTCTTACTTTTTACCTTAAACCTATGCTACCATTGGTGAGGTCCAGGTTACATGATGCCACTCAGTTTTTTAACTCGATTGAAGATGTCCAGATTAAAGAGTATTGGTATTTGTGTACATTAGATATCAGATCTCAGTATATATGCATCCCTCATTGGGGGGGTCTGAATACCTTGGAATATTGGCTACACAAATCACAGTTATATCCTGCTGTGCTTAACACTTTCCTTTAAATTATTGCTGGAAATGTTCTTAATAAAAATGTGATTTTCTATAACCATATGTGTTTTGGGCAGGTTCAAGGTACTGCAGTGGGTGCATCATTTACTCCTATATATGAAGATTTATTTATGGGATATACTGAGGAACAAACGATCTATGATCATATGCATAATTGTTCCTCTGCTCCATGGACATATGGAGAAGATACCTGGATGACTACTGGTTAATTGGGAGGTCAGATGTATTTCTGACCTTATTGAGTTTGTTACTTACCTTAATAAAAATAACTGGGGTCTGGAGTTTACTGTAAACTTCCATCATAAAGAAATCCCATGCTTTGATGTTTGGATATATAAAATATGGATTGGACTTTAAATACAAGACTACTCACTTTTAAGAGCAGACAGCTGTCATCCAAGCCAAATGATATGTAGTATACCTAAATCACAATTCATCAGACTTAAAAAAAATGTGTTCAGAACATAGCCATTTCCAGAAGGCTTCCAAAAATCTTACTAAGAGGTTTCCTTTTAGGGGCTATAAACCTTCAGTGGTCAGCACAGCTCTGAGTGACATAAAGACTATAGACAAAAAATCATTTCTATCCTATAAAAATAAGAACAATTTGACATATGACAAATTCTATAAAAGGGCTAGGTTTACTTCTTATGGATCAAAGGCCATAATATTCATAGGCTCATAGGTTCATAGGTAAGTACTAGGCTAGCTGCCCTTGTGGGCTATTTTAAACCTAGCCAGTTTCCATTTTTGTGCTCAAATTTACATATCCCATTTGGTTAGAGATAAGCCTTACCCATTCCATGGTCAATAGTTATATATTACCCCTAATAAGAATAACTGAGCTCATACCATAGATGATTTGAGGGAACCCATACATGGATAAAACATTTAGGAGCTGCCTCTGTCCATTAATAGTACAGGAGGCAGTCCTGGAGTAAATGTTCTGTTTCCCATCCATGGATCCAAGTGAAGTTTGAATATAGAAAGGGATGAACTTTGTTTATATGTATGGGTAGTTCTTTCCAGAGTAGCAGTATCCTCTGCAAGATATACCTGTCTCTCCAAACCATTCTGTTGATGTTGCAGAACAGGTTTAGATCTGTAGACTGAGTTTTTCTGATGCCATTTGTCTTTCTACTGTGCAGTAAACCCATAATTACTGGGTCTGAGGATACCCTGAATGCCACACATAAGTCACTGTTTATTAGTCTGTAGGGTACCGAGCATAGTGACAGGACTTTGAGTCAGTCCATGTAGGTCTTGTATCCTTTTAGTAAGGTATCTCTGTGGGCATTCCAGTTGTTGTTTGTGTCTGGACTGATACATGCCAAAAGCAGCATTATATTTAGCAATCAAACTAATGAGGGCTGAGTAAAGTGGGACAATGACATCTCTAGAGCTAGACATAATCCCTTCATTTATAAGCTATGCAATATAGAAGATATTCAGAGATGTTCTTAATAAATATCTGTACATTTTGAAAGAAGATGTGTTTTTGAAAATATTCTTCCAGAGCAGTGTAACATAGTGTTCAGGAAGGCAAAACAATTTTACAATTTATTTCTGGTCACAAAAGGCTTCATAGACCTGTTAACCATAATACCAGTTATATTAAAGGTGTAAATGTTCTTGCATAGTGTTTTATGTAAGTAAAACCAATAGAATATTCAAACATATGATATCTGAACCATTAAGGGATATCCTCCAGAAGAAGGTGACTAATGGTCTATATAAACACACCTTGGTACATAATAATGGCAATTTTATGTTTGTAGACATTGATAAAATACAATATAAAGATAAAGGTTTGGAACAACAGTGGATTGCGAGGTTGGAGATCTTTGTTTACATTTTTTTCAAATCCAGTGAATATTACTCCTTTGACAACATATTTTTGGACCAGTAGTGGTGACTGTCATATAACATTTACTGGTAAATAACTTTTGTTTGTTTAATTTTTAAATTTCGGTTATGAGTTTGTGTTTGCACTTTCTAGTTATATATGTTTGTGTAGTATGTCTGCTGCCAAAATGTATCATATTTATGAATATGTATATGCAAAATATTCAATATGCTTCCTATTAAGGGCTAAGAAATTACTTTTATTTGTTTATTACAACAAACTGTTCAGTATGGAAATTTTTTTCCACCAATTTTCATGTTTATTAAGTTGATATTACATTATACATAAGTATTAACATTATTTTTGAGAAAATTTAGAGACCTTAACATTGTTTTGTTGACATCCTTTGTGTATGATGTCATCAATATAGGACAGCTACCTTATAAATATAGATTGTTTTAAATTTTGTTCAGATGTTACTGATGAAGATGCATCAAAACTGGTTTAATGGCCTTGTTCCTATATTATGGAGAGGAGTAATAAAGGATTTGCATCATCTCACTCCCAGTTTGTTTCTGCTTGAATGTGTTGAGCTGTTTGTTGTTTACTTGATGATGACTGAAACATGGCTCAGCAAGAGATACAGTTACATACAAAAGTGGCCAACATGCAATTTAAGAACAAGGCATTGGAGGCAGTCTACCAGTTTTTAGAAAGCTTTCAGCAGATGGTGCAAAGAAACTCTACCAAGCTGTAAGGCAAAGACAGAAATATAAAGAAGAATAACCTGTTCCTCAGGTCATATGGCATTGAAGGCAGATGAAAAGAGTACTTCCATCAGCTTCTGAAAATAGAAAACCCAGAAAAGTTATATTGATCCATACATAGACTACAGTGAAAGAGGAAGAAGAGCCCACCTTAGAACAAGGAAGAACAGGACTAATGAAAATGAAGTCATGGAACCATTGGTTGAATTACTGCAAGCTATATGAAAGCTATATAGAAGCACCCAATAACACTAGTACAATGTTTAAAATCTCAGAAGGGTTTGCAATGCAAGTGGGACAGATCAACTAATCTGTTGTACACAGATGATCTATCATTACAAGCAGACTCTGAACAGAAACTTCAGCAAATGAAAGGGGAAGGGAATGAAAACTGAAGGCACATGAGATTACACTTAATACAGACAAGACAGTTGTCATGGCAGAATATGGGAAAGTCAGAAGAAGCTTAAAATTGAGATAGAAAAGAAAATAATGGAACAGGTTAACAGCTTCAAGTATCTGGTATGGATTGTTAGGGGAAAGAGAATGGTGAATAAAGAGGTAAAAACTAGAATCAGAGGAGCTACACAAACTGGTAGAGTGCCAGTGGCAATCTGTGACAAGAAGAATGTTAAAGAAGCTGAAAAGTAAGATGTACAAAACACTGATGCAATAAAAAAAACCTAGGCAGTAAAGGCAGTGCAGCTGAGGAAGCTAGAGGTAAGGGAGATGGTGTGCCTGAGATGGGTGGTCAGAGGCACACTGTGGGACAGAGAGAGAAATTACAACATAAGAGCAGAAGCCAAAGTAACTCCAAAGTAACATTAAATTACAGAAAAGGTTAAAGAAAACAGGTTACTGTGGTTGAGTCATTTGTGCAAGAATGAAGAAGATGATTAGTGAGAATTTGGGAGAGACAAGAAGACAAAAGGAAATAAGGCCATCCACAAAGAGATGGATAGATTGCAAGACAGAAGTCATGTGACAGGCATAACTGAATAAAGTATGAGAGTGAAACAGAATGGAAAGAGAGATGGTGACAAATGATATAGCACCCTAATCCCATGTAGAAAATTGCAAAAAGTGGGGTGATGATGTTGGTATAACCCTGGATATTATTTGTGCTGAATAGAAGGATATTATAGTTGCCACATCATGTCAAAGGAGTTGGAACTAACATCCAAGGTACCCACATCCCAGACTGCATTTTTCTTTAGTAGACTAATATGGTGTATACTGTACGCTGAGTGTAAGGGACTGTTTATCCAATGAAAAGATACTACATTTTTTTACATTCCATTTGAGTCCATTTTCAGAACACAAACTGCTAGCTAGGTTAAGTTCTTTCTAAGGCTACAGCTATCAAAGATGTCTTGACAATAATAACCAGTTTGTAGATATGAATGGGATACATTATAAAGTTTATTATCACCAATTAAAGCAAGTCAAAACTATAGTCCATGTGATTGTGCAGCATTAAACAAAAATGTACAGTATATTATATCCACTGAAATTTCACAGGCCCTGAATATCTGCCAGGGAACAGGTTGCTTGTAAAAAGAAAGTCTAATTTTACAGGATTATGCCAGGGCTAACTCATAGCTTTATAAGCAAGTCCTTTAAAAGGTATAGCCAAAAGGTTAGCCCAAAATGTTCTCCCATTCGTAACTTAGAGAGCCTTCCCTTAGCTGACCCTCTTAATGAGGAGTTAACTTGCTGCTTGTTGCTTTCAGGCAACCTTCTTACATACCATTTTGATTATTGCTTAAATCCTTGTCGGCTAGCTGAGTGCCATGACACCATTCCCATACTTCCTATTATAGTGTATATTCTGTGTGCACATCTAAAGGCAAATAGACATTCTCCATAACAAACTTACACTATATTCATAATGTGTGCAACAAAAATTACAAAATCCTAAAGACACTGAAAGATTATAATTTTTACAGACCATAGAATAAATGCATACAATATAAAATAACCATTTTCTCAACTAATTAGTTGAGAAAACAGCAAACCCAGGCAATAATACCAAGCATTCAAACTGAAATAAATTACCAAGAAACACTCTTGGTCATGAAATACTGCACTGCAGCTGTCTGACTGATCAGGCTGTGCTGTCCTTGAATGAATATTATTGTACATTTTAGTGTCATGACCATTGAATACTAAAGAGCGTCTACTGTGGAGACATGCATGAATGGGCGTACCTTCGTTGAAGGTTGTGCGTTAGGGCCGGCAACTCAGCACGTAAAAATCAACTGCCAATCATTAGCGGACCGGAGTTCCGCTGTGGCGACCCCTAACCGGGAAAAGCCGAAAGACACAACAACAACCATTGAATACTAAATCAATTACTATATTCAAAATGGAAATGCAGCATATTTCCATCTTCTCTTAAATGTTTTTGACCCTAACAAAAGATACACATCTGAATGTACATGGACATGCAATGCCAGTGTGTGTGTGTGTGTGTGTGTGTGTGTGTGTGTGTGTGTGTGTGTGTGTGTGTGTGTGTGTGTGTGTGTGTGTGTGTGTGTGTTTGCATGTATATGTAGGATATGTATAGGTTTAGGGAAGCTGATTGAATGACAAGCAACTTCAACATCTGTTTGGTCGACATCATTTGGTTGATTCAAACAAATGGTTAACAGGTGTGCAAAATCAAGTAGAGGAATATTCTCTTTCCCCAGGGATATTAGGAGCTTCAGTTTAAGTATATATAATTAGCAGGGAGTGTTGGGAGTGCAAGGCTGGGCTTTCCTCCGTGCAAAAACACTTGCATTTGGTTTACTTCATTCCAGATTAATCCCCATAGCATGTACAAAATGTGTTGATGTCAGGTGTTTTGACATAATAATGATATTCTTCTTGTCAATTTACCAATGTCGAAAAGCAGAATATTGACATAATATCATCAATATTCTTCTTGTCAACACTGGTCATATCACCAACTGCCATAGAGCCATGTGTGTGTGTGTGTGTGTGTGTGTGTGTGTGTGTGTGTGTGTGTGTGTGTGTGTGTGTACGTGTCTGTGTGTGTGTGTGTGTGTGTGTGTGTGTGTGTGTGTGTGTGTGTGTGTGTGTGTGTGTGTGTGTGTGTGTGTGTGTGTGTGTGTGTGTGTGTGTGTGTGTGTGTGTGTGTGTGTGTGTGTGTGTGTGATTCCACTGAATCTTCATTTCAGTGAAATTCAAATGGCTGAACCCATTTAATTGAAAACTCATTGAAAAGAAAAGTGTAGAAGTGTATAAAAAGCATATGATAGTGTTATTCTTATCACAGACGTTATTAGTAAGTGAGTCTAGTAGAGTATGGGTAGATTGCAATAGTCAGCATCATGATCTGTAGATGTCTTGCGTTTGCTCACCAGCAGTGATTCACTGTGTGTTGTGCTTTTTTTTTTTCTTTGAGGTTGTGAGACCATGGAGTTAGTATAAATTTCTTATAGAGAATGTTTTCTATGAAATGAGATTTCAGTGAAAGTTTTCAATGAAATCGGCTCAACCATTTGAGTTTCAATGAAATTAATATTCAGTGAAATGACATACGTTAATATATATATATATATATATATATATATATATATATATATATATATATATATATATATATATATATATATATATATATATATATATATATATATATATATATATATATCTATATACATGATGGATGGATGGATATAAAAGACACACACACACACACACACACACATATATATATATATATATATATATATATATATATATATAGCTATATATATGGTTTACTATCAAAATTTTGATTGCACATGTACAATGTCCAAACTCCAAAGGCTGCAAATGTTGAACACTGATATTCTGGAATGCTAAATATTGCCCCCTTTTGACCCATGATTGCGTTTGTTTCGAGGTCCAACACTGGAAGTGAATGTCGAAGTTTAGTGTTTTTTTTTGGAGGTATGAAATTTTGACATTCCAGTTTTTGCGAATTTTGTTTTATAATACTATAGAACTGCGATGTGGAATTTAAATTTTGATAGTAAACCTATATATGTGTACATGTATATGGTTTACCATTAAAATGTTGCTGTCCAATTGAACAGCTATGATGTATTCAAATAACAGATGTTCGAATACTTCATATGTTTACAGGTTACATGAGCAAACGTCTAATTTGTGAATGGACTGTGCATTCACAAATATAACATTTGCTCATGTAAAGGGATCGTGGTACAGTGTAGTTAGGGAAATACATCCCTTTCCTCACTGTAGTGCGATCCCAGCGTTAGAATATTAAGTTATGGTGTGTGTGGGGGTGCAGCCCCCCACAGGTGGGTGCAGGGGGGTTTGCCCCCCATTGCATAAATGGGATGTTAAGTGTAAGGATTAGGGAGTTATGGAAAGGATGGCATTGTTGTTAATGCCGTAAAATGTCATTGTCGACATTTTCAGCATTAACAGCTGTTTTTCAACAATATGGCCATTAGGTTAGTTCTAGTTTTGGTAAAATACTTGGTTATTCGAACCATTTTTTATTTTTATTTTCGATATACCGATAGTAAACCCATGTATATAGATACTGTAGATAGATTTATATATATATATATATATATATATATATATATATATATATATATCTATACAAAACAGAAACAGTAGTGCCCAAAAAGTCAAAAATGAGAAAAATAATGCCCTTCCGCGTGGAACTGCCAAAATTCAAAATTGAAAAATACTCACAGAAAACTTCTGCTGAGGAAGACACAACGACAAAGTTGTGTGTCGTTAGAAATCTAGTCCATCAACAAGCATGATAGGCGTGGTCATGTAAGTAATCCAAACGAAACAGCAAATATATCAGTTAGTGGAGTTTATTAATTATTAATAAACTCCACTAACTGATATATTTGCTTTCCTACTGGTTTTGACCTCCATTGGTCTTACATTACATGAATCTTGTGTTTGTGAACTTTGGACTAATTTCATGACCAAGCCAAACTTTGTTTGTTGTTGGATTAGCTGTTGAATGATACTTTATGATGCTGCTGTTTTGTTTGGATTACTTACATGACCACGCCTATCATGCTTGTTGATGGACTAGATTTCTAACGACACACAACTTTGTCGTTGTGTCTTCCTCAGCAGAAGTTTTCTGTGAATATTTTTCAATTTTGAATTTTGGCAGTTCCACGCTGAAGGGCATTATTTTTCTCATATATATATATATATATATATATATATATATATATATATATGTAGAGTGGATATAAAAAGTTTACACACCCCTGATAAAATGCCAGGTTTTAGTGATGTAAAAAAATGAGACCACAATAAATCATTTCAAAACTTTTCCCACCTTTAGTGTGACCTATAACCTGTACAATTTAACTGAAAAACAAACAAATCTGTTAGGGGAAAAAATATAAAAAGTAAATAATGTACAATAAGCTGGTTGCATATGTGTGCACACCCTTCAACTAATACTTTGTTGAAATACCTGTTGATTTAATTACAACATTCAGTCTTCTTAGGTAGGAGTCTATCAGCATGGCACATCTTGACTTGACAATATTTAGCCACTCTTCCTTGCAAAAGCACTCCAAATCTGTCAGACTGAGAGGACATCTCTTGTGCACAGCTCTCTATAGGTCACCCCACAGATGTTCTATTGGATTTAGGTCTGGGATCTAACTGAGCCATTCCAAAACTTAAATTTTGTTCTGGTTAAGCCATTCTTTTGTTGATTTGGATGTGTGCTTGGGGTCATTGTCATGTTGAAAGGTGAAATTCCTCTTCATCTTCAGCTTTCTAGCAGAAGTCTGAAGGTTTTGGGCGAGAAGTGACTGGCATTTGGAACTGTTCATAATTCCCTCCACCTTGACTAAAACCACAGTTCCAGCTGAAGAAAAGCTACCCCAAAGCATGATAGTGCCGCCACCATGCCTCACCATGGGGATGGTGTTCTTTTGGTGATGCAAAGTTTTGTTTTTGAGCCAAATGTACCTTTTGGAATTGTAGCCAATAAGTTCAACCTTGGTCTCATCAGACCATAACACATTTTCCCACATGCTTTTGGGAGATGATGTAGTGTTTTGCAAATTTTACCTGGGTCTGGATGTTTTTCTGTGTAAGAAAAGGCTTCCATCTTGCAATCTTACCCCATAGCCCAGGCATATGGAGAATACGGGAGATTGTTGTCACATGTAGTACACAACCAGTACTTGCCAGAAATTCCTGTAGCTCCTTCAGTGTTGCTGTAGGTCTCTTGGCAGCCTCCCTGACCAGTTTTCATCTTGTTTTTAAATCAATTTTGGAGGGACATCCAGTTCTTTGCAATGTCACTGTTGTCCCATATTTTCTCCACGTTTTGATGACTATCTTCAATGTGTTCCATGGCATAGCCAATGCTGTGGAAATTTTTTTGAACCCTTCTCCTGACTGTTACCTTTCAATAATGAGATCCCTTTGATGCTTTGTAAGCTCTCTGCGAACCATGGCTTTTGCTGTAGCAGGCAACTGAGTAAATGTCAGGAAAATCCTACTAGAACAGTTGAACTTTATTTGGGGTTAATCAGAGTCTCTTTAATTGATGTCAAATGTGTACTGAAGAAGACTGAATGATGTAATTAAATCAAAAGGGGTGTGCACACGTATGCAACCAGCTTATTTATATTTTCCCCCTAACAGATTTGTTTGTTTTTCAATTGAATTGCACAGGTTATAGGTCACATTAAAGGTGGGAAAAGTTTTGAAATGATTTATTGTGGTCTCATTATTTTATATCACAAAAACCTGACATTTTAACAGGGGTGTGTAAACTTTTTATATTCACTGTGTGTGTATATATATATATATATATATATATATATATATATATATATATATATATATATATATATATATATGTGTGTGTGTGTGTGTGTGTATATGTATATATATATATATATATATATATATATATATATATATATATATATATATATATATATATATATTGATCTTTGTCTATATAGATATATACAGTGGGAGGTACACACACACGCATACACATATATGTTTGTGTGTATATGTTCTGTGTATATCTGTTTATTCATTTGAGCATCTGTGTAATTAATTTTTTTGTTAATTCTTTGATGATGAAATTATTTTAAATTGGTTCATATTTCACTTAATGAATGCAATGAAGATGACAGATAATTGTTGCCATTTCTGCAACAGGGGCAGCGACTTTCTTTTAAATGGATTTGCCTTTATTGTTTTGGTCCCAAGCCCTACACCTAACATCCCTCCTTATTCTTTACTACACAATTATCCATTAATTCCCCTCGGTGAAATAGATAGATAGAATTATATCCCATTTGTTTCCTTGTGACTAAACAAGTGTTGGTAGTGATACTGCTATCGATTTTAAGGCTAAGAGGATTCTATTTAAAGATCATGTATGATGGTACGACTTACAATTCTAAATCCTCAAGAAGCTGCTGCCCTCGCAGTCTACCAATTCCACCATAAACTAAATAAATAAATAAAAGTTTGGTTGAAAGGCTCTTTATTTCATTGTCTAAATTTACATCAAAGTTAGAGGTATTCCTTCCAGGATTCCAAATGGCTATGAGTGTCCACATCATCTTGCCTAGCATAGTGTTGATGTGAGATCAGGGTGACTAAAACTTGGTGCTCAGTCGGCTAAATAAAATGTAAATTATTAGCTAAAGAAAGGATGAAAAACAGACAAAGTCAGGGGCAGCTACATGGATACAAATAATACTTAGTGATGTGCAGCTGTATTCATTAAATATTACTGTACACTTGGAGTGTTTATTCTAAGATGATACTTTCTTAGGTGAATGAGCTCACAAAAAATATCATAACCATTTTCCTACTATACCTTCCCTTCTATACTTGTAAGGGGAAATATGTATAATAGGACAATGGATATTACTACATGAATCTAAAAAATAAAATTTGAAATTATCCTAAAAGATGGGAGCAGAAAATTTTCACCCCCTACAAGATGTCACAAGGGAATGCTCCTTACAGGAGGACAGCCTGAAGCATTAGAGAGTCACTCGCAGTGTCAGTGTTTAAGTCCTATTTTTCCATAAAATTGTAATTTTATGTAAAAATGGAGTTAGGACAGTCATTAATCGCCAGAGAGCATCAGGTTCTGTATTAAGTTTCATCAATGTGCACTTGATCTTTAAGTCCAACTTCCTGCACATACTTATTAGAGGTCCTGGCATTTTCTTATGAAAGTGATGTAAGTCTGCGAATGACACACCTTTCTTGGAATAAATTCTTCAGTTGATTTCCTTGTGTCCATTGAGCAGCTTATAGGGCATATTCTTGGACACATGTCCCTCCCCTTTCACCCTGGAAGACATGAGGGGGCACAGTCCCATTATTCCACACCTAACCTCATTAGTTTCCCCACTTCTAGAACTGCTAACTGAATCTCAGTAGTCTGTGTCATAT
>NC_056745.1:780873587-780908587 GCF_019279795.1 Protopterus annectens | reverse complement strand
AGAGTATGGTATTCTGTTGTTTTACTTATCACTCACAGCTCTTTCTGGCTGTGTATGGCATTCTATTGTATTACTTATTACTCACAGTTCTTTCTGTCTGGGTATGGCATTCTATTTTAATTCTTATTACTCACAGCTCTTTCTGGCTGGGTATGACATTCTATTGTATTACTTATTACTCACAGTTCTTTCTGGCTGGGTATGGCATTCTATTGTATTACTTATTACTCACAGTTCTTTCTGGCTGGGTATGGCATTCTATTGTATTACTTATTACTCACAGCTCTTTCTGGGTATGGCATTCTATTGTATTACTTATTACTCACAGCTCTTTCTGGCTGAGTATGATATTCTATTGTATTACTTATATCTCACACCTATTTATGCCTGAGTATGGCATTCTATTGTATTACTTATCTCTCACACCTCATTCTGCCTGAGTAAAGTATTCTATTGTATCACTTATCTCTCACACCTATTTCTGCCACTATGGATTTTGGCAGATAAATCTGTAAGGAAAGTCACCATGTACGAGGTACTTTACTGTTTTATTATCTTTTACTTTTTACCTTTTGTTCATCAATAGTGCAAAAAACTATTTTTTAATTATTTATGTAATTATGTATGCGTCTATTTATGCATTGCCAGAATACATTTTTACACTGATGATATGGTCATTTCTACTGTACTACTCATGTATAAAGTTAACTGCATTGTGTAATGTCAGTGGGCTTACAGACAATGCTCCCAAGTTTGTAGTCAGGAGCAAATATTTAGTGAGCCAAATAGTGGAGCTGAATTTGAAACCTGAGGAAAAGATTCTAAAAAGGAAGAGCCACTGATGACAGGAGATGGTGACCCCAGGAGCTCTCCTAATCTTTCCTCTTTTCAATAACCAGACAGCCTGCCTGCTGCATGCCTATTTTTTAGGTCTCATTTTACCTTCAGATCACTGTTTATTTATGATTCCATCATAATGTATAGTGTAAATCCCCTCATCCAGATCTAAGTAAACTGCATGGACATATGGTGGGTAACAGCAGAGCTGTAACTTAGGTGGGGTGAAGGGCAACTGTCCCTGGTGCAAGCTGTTATGGGACATGATTGACAGGTGCTGACTGGACTGGAGTGTCATACTGGCATTCATTTGAGAAGCCATGGGTGATATTGCAACTTGTGAAATTAATGTATTTAGTAGATTAGTGAATAGCTTGCATAGTTTGCATATACTACATCTATAACTCAGCTTTTCTCAATTAAAAGGTAATCAGAGTACACATCTCTGCTGCTAGAGTATTTTTCACAAGGCATAATTAAGTGTAGCAACTCCATTTTCTGTCAGTACTTCAGTTACAGTTCAAATACCAGATGGCTTACCAATCAGCCATTTTGTAGTGTGACAACAAAGTTCTGCAAAAGGCATAATTACTAAATACATCCATTCTAATTAATGGTAGTACTTAAAATTACAATTTAACTCATTTATACCTATACTTTGACCTGCATAGCCCAAAATAACATGTTTCTACCATGCCTGCAGTGCTACTGTGTGCTATAAACTTCATATAATCTCTAATGAATTTCTAAAGCATGTACAGATGAACAAATGTGGTCATATAATACAATAAGTGTGCATCTGTAAACATATCCCTCAAAAAAATTATTATGCTTGTTTTAAATTTTAATGAAAAACATAATTTTTTCCTGTAGTAATATGCATGAAAAAAATCACTGCAAATATAATTGCATTCCTCAACAGTGAAGATTAAAAGCAACATTCAACAGCATTAAGTAAACACGCTATCACTACATGTGACCTTCTTCACTGCAAAAAAAAAAAAAAAGATATGACATCAGCACAACTCTAGCTAGTCATGTCCCTGTCCATCTTGAAAACAATCCTTCCTCTTCATCTAATCAGTAGCAACAGAAAAACAGAGAACCGGAAGTGTTGGAACATTTTATATCCAGTGGTATTAGGGTTTATCAGTGGCTGCTTCTAGGAACTCAAGGCTCATAAGATGAGACTTTTTTTTTGAAAAAGTTGTAAGGTTAAAAGAATCGCATGTCTTATGTTTTTTTTTTTTTATTATTTTTTCTTATTTGATAAAGAGAAGAAGAAATGGGTGAACAAAAACCTGAACTCAAGGAAATTTTTGAATTACTACATCTTTTATTTTTAATGAGAAAGTAGCACTCATATGTCAGCTGGAGGCTGAGTTGATTTGATCAAGCATATGACATGTATGGAAGTGCAATTTTAAGTCCTAATTGTACTGTTTGAGACTACTTGAAAAACATTATATATTGTCCATTTTATTCAGCTGGCACCATCTGATCTATTCAGCATGGCACCATCCAGGTATTAGGATGCCTATGCTCCCAAACAAAAGTTCTGTCCACAGCCTTTAGTTTATGAAAACATTGATTTTACCATAACAATGTATTACTCCTCCAATCCTCTGTGCTTCCCTGACAATTAAAGAATAAGATAACAATGGCAATGTCCACTGGGGCTCCCTCTCATGTATAACTGCAATGAAGTTAAAAAACTCCCACACCCAATTATCCCAAGTCCTTGGCCTATACCATCTTGCACATGTCTTCCTCATGTAGCCAATGCTGATGGAAGACCTTTGACTCCAGCTGACTTAGCCTTCGCCAGCCCTGCACACCTTCCACATCTATGAGGTTGAAAACCTTGATTATGTCTCACCACCAAACTTTCTCCTTTACAACCTGTGAGATGTGCACCATAAAAAGGACTGGCTTGTTAACTGTCTCACTTTGCAGAATGGATTGTATAGCCCCAACTAAATCATCTTCTTCTACTTGACTTCACAAACCTAACACTTGATATCTGGAAACATGAGAAAATCCTGATGCCCTCTAGAAGTGCTCTCAGACCCAGCAGACTCTATACTCTTCTTCAGTGCTTTATTTCCCAGTTGCCAACCAAAGCTCTAAGCACCCAACAAGATCTGAAGTCCGCTCCTATCTCCCAAATTCAAATCAGACACCGATTTAAGTTAGTTGGCATCTGACAACTTACATCTTAAGTCCCCTTACCCCGGCAATATATTAATATTATTACATGCCAATTGCTGTTGAGACATTGAGGGTATCTTAATAAAACTCCACCCACCTCATGTTAACTCCTGTGGCTCATCTTAATGTGACTGCTGCCAATCTATGACCTTTTCAGGTTTGCTTGGCCATAGACTTGGATGCCTCTATAACTTGTCTCTCCATTCGACCTTGACGCTTCTACACACCTCTACTTGGACAGCCTCCTACATGCCCCTATACCAGCACCCCCTGAAACAACTTGTCTGCCTGCTCTTGCCATTTCCTCATCAAGTCCTTGACTTTTGCCACCTTGCATAAAGAACACAACAGTGCATTAGTCAAACTGCCATTTCCCCATGGTAAATTCCTCTGCATCCCCATCCTGTAACTTCCACCCTAAGATACTAGTCCTATTCTCATTATTTTTGTGGGTGAGTGGAGGGGCACAACCCATATCCTGGCTCCAGATTCCTCTGAGGACTGGCATGAGCTACTCATAGGTTCATAGGTTCATAGGTTGGTACAAGGCTATCAGCTCTAGGGCCTATACAAGCCTAGCCATAACAATTCCCTGGCTATTTCTTCCCACATTATTTACTTTCCTGGACCCCTGTCTAGCAGGGCGACTAACGTGATCCCTGGGGTGAATTTCCTTTCTCCCATCCAATCGTCAAGGTTCCTCTTGAAGAGGTCCAAAGAGGCACTCTGCTTGACATGTATGGGCAATCTATTCCAGAGACTGGGGAGTCTCTGGGTCAGGAACCTATCCCTCCAGCATGTTGTGTTTATTATGATGACAAGGTTTAGATCCCTGGAGTGTGCAGCTCTGAGGGATTGGGATTTCTTTAAGTGTAGCATGTCCAACAGCTCTGGGTTTGACATGGCCTTGTATGTTAAGCAGAGATCGCCTCTGAGTAGACGATATGCGACAGAGTATAGCTGGAGTTTTTTAAGGCGGTCAGCGTAGGGCATCTGCTTTAGGCCTGTGATTCTATTAGTGAGGTATTTCTGAGGCCTTTCCAGTTGTTGCAGATATCTTGAGAGGTACATACCAAATGGGGCGTTGTATTCTATAATGGGTCTAATGAGGGATGAGTACAGTGGGACAATGACCTCCTTTTTTCTGGATGAAAAGCCCTTCATGATGAGGTGTGCCACATAGAAGGATTTCCTGACTGTTGTGGCGATGTGGTTATCGAAGGTGAGACCACTGTCCACCTGTGTCCCTAAGTCTCTTATCACACTTTCTGTGTTTAGTGTACTGCCACCTATATGGTAATTCATGGATACATGTTTTTTCCCAGAGGGAATAACAATACATTTCTTGGCATTGAGCTTGAGCCCATGGCTCTGGCACCAAGCATCTGTTTCTGTAAGGCCCTTTTGTAGAGTATCCACATCATTTGGGGATTCAATAATGGCTCCCAGTTTGCAGTCATCTGCAAACTTTGTTAGCCAGAGTCCCTTAGTGTTGACCTGTACTTCAGAGAAGTAGATGCCAAACAAGAGCGGCCCCAGGACTGAACCCTGAGGTACTCCACTTGTCACTTGTCTGGAGCTGGATTTGGAGTTGGCTACATTTACATTGTGGGTTCTATCAGTAAGCCATTTAGCAACCCATTGGGTGACATAGGGATTAATGCCCAACTTAGTAAGTTTATCTATGATTCCAGAGTGGGGGATGGTGTCAAAGGCCTTGCCAAGGTCTAGATAGGCTGTGTGGACCACCTTACCCTTGTCCATGGCTCTGGAGACTGATTCAAAGAAGTCAATCAGGTTCAGGAGACAAGATCGGCCCTTCACAAACCCAAACTGGGTGGGGTCCAGTGTTTGAAGGTTGCCAATGTCTTTGTTTATAAGTTCCATGATAATACGCTCCATGGCCTTGCAGATAAGGCTTGTCAGACTGATGGGACGGTAGTTTCCGGGATCCAAGGTGGATCCCCCCTTGTGGATTGGGATAACTGTAGCTCTGCGCCACTCAGTGGGCACGAAACCTGAGGTGAGGCTATGATTAAACATGACACTTAGGTGAGGTGCCAGTTCATATTGTAGTTCATGTAGTACACAGCCCGGGATGTCATCTGGACCCATGGATGCTGTATTCTTGGCTTTAGAGAGTGCGTTTTGTACCTGTGTGGCCGTTATTACTGGAATTTGGCAATCTTCCGGTATTGAGCTGGGCCATTTAGGGGGTGAGAGGGGGGTGAAGTTGGCACTGAATCGATCTGCCAGGATATTGGCAATATCCTTCGGATCAGTATATTTAATGCCATTCTGTTTTAGCTCAGAGCAGATCTGAGCATTGCTATTTATATTTTTGACATAGTTATAGAATGCTTTGTGGTTGTCTTTGGAATCTTTGGCAATTTTATTTTCGTAACTAGCTTTGGAAGAGTTTATGAGGCATCTCAGTTTCTTACTGAGGCTAGTAAGGGAGTTTTTTGCATCCTGGGATTTTCCTCTTTTCTGCAAAAGTTTCTTCCTTTTGTTGTAAAGTTTGTTTATAGCAGGGGACCACCAGATTGGCTTCCTTTTTTTGGATGAGAGCATTTTGGTTCTATTTGGGATGGCACGATTCATGCATGAGTGGATGTGCTCGTACAGTGCCTTAGTGTAGGATTCAGCAGTTGAACTTTCAGTTCCCGTCTGCATGGGTGTCATGAAGTTTGTCACTTCTGACTTGAGTAGCATGAAGATGGCTTTGGAGAAGTTTTTTATGGTGGTTTCTTTACTGGGGGTGGGGGTGGGATGTGGATGTTAACGGTGATTAGCTTATGGTCAGACCTGACTAACGAGGGGGTGACCATAGGTATGGAGCAGTGATTTCCCATGTTGGTAATGACCAGGTCTAGGATATTGGAGCCCCTGGTGGGACTATGGATTAGTTGATCCAGGGCATTGGAATTTATGAATTTCAAGAACCGTTGCGCAAAGGTGTTGGGACATGAGTAGTTTTCCCAGTTAATGGCAGGGTAGTTAAAATCACCCAGTATTAGGGTGTTTGGTTCTATCTTAATATTTTCCAGTATGTTTAGAAAGGTGTAGTGAGAATCTTGGGGTATGGTGGGGGATCTGTAGCAAGCTACAATTTGGATTGCAGTCTTACCTAGTGTTAGTTGCACTTGGAGAATTTCAGACACATTGTGTTGGCCAACTAGCCTGGTGGTGTGAATATCCTTGGTGAATATTGACACTCCTCCACCTTTAGTGTTTCGGTCCTGGTTTGGTGGCCGAAAAGTGTGGTAAGAGTTGTAGCCTGGTATTGCAGGGGTGCTCTCTGGAGCCTAGAACCAGGTCTCAGTTACTGCACAGATATCGATGTTCTCCATTTTTAGGAGTGCCTCGAGAGAGTGCATTTTGAGGTTTAGACTTCTAGCATTGAGTAGCATTACCTACAGATTTTGCATGCTTGTACCTGTTACGGTGGTGGTTTTGTCCTTTGAACTTTGCCTAAAAAAGGCACTATAGGGGTGACAAAACCCTTAGCTAGTATCCTGAATCCCAGGGGTGACATGTTCAGACCATCTCTGGCAAAGCATCGTGGTCTGTCAATCATGTCATCCCAGGCAGACAGATACTGGATCCCCTTTGAATGACACCATAAGCTTAGCCAATTGTTGAAGTCAATCATTTTATCCTTATATTGTGGTATCATTCTGGGCGAAGGCAGGATGCTACTCAGGGCTAGGGTCATAACTGCCTGGGCCACATGATCCGAGAGCTCTTCCATGTCTCTTTTCATGTAGTCCAGGGAGGCACGTCTCAAGTCATTCACTCCAACATGGACAATGACAGAGTCATATTTGTACTTGTTGTGGAGTGACTTGAGTGCATGCGTTATGTGGCGGATCCTGGCACCAGACAGGCAGCTGACTGTAATTTTCTCCTTATTCAACCTGGTGAGAGGGACATCAGTGTGCCGGACTATAGAGTCACCTATGACTAAAGTGTTAGGTACATTGTCTTGCCTTAGGGGCTGTTGCTGGGTGGCACACTGGTGTTGTGAACTATGTGACACATTGGTTGTGTCCTCTTGACTGTTTAGCACAATCTTGGGTGGAGAGAGCTTTGCTTCCATTTTGGCTATGTAAGTGCATCTCTCACAGGTTGTAGTGTTGGGCGGTAGGAGGAGAGGGTTGTCTGTGTACATGAGGCAATTGCTGCATTGCCCCAGTATGCCCAGATTCACCAGGTGGACAGGAGAAATCACCGGAAGCTGACCCTTGGACATGCCTGGTTTGGGGCTTTTTTTTTTCTTTGTAAAGTATAGGTGCTGTTTCCTTAGCAAGGTACTTTGCAATTATAGGCTGTTTGGTGCCTACTATTAATTTCTCCTTATTAACAAGGAGAGTTCAGTGTTTGTATGAGTTTAAGGCTTCCTAGTGCTTTCCAGCAGGTATTAGAGAAAGTGCTAGTCACAGGGATGCTTAAAGGTAAGATTGAAAAGAATGCACTCTGCAGTGTGCACTAGAGAAGTTAGATGTGAAAGAAGGTACCTTGAGTTTTACCTCTTTAAAAAGTTAAGGTTTAGTGGAGAGTTACTATTTTTAAAACAGCAAGATGGATTGAAAGGGGTGGTCACTTTTGTATTTTGGTACTATGAAATACTGTAGGATGGCCAATAAATTTAAATAATTGAAGGGGTGGGATTTCAAAAATGATGATTTTGTGATTACTCACATAAGCCAGTGAAAGTAGAGAGAAATGAGATATATGGTCAGATTAACATAAGAGGCGGGCAACTAGAAAGACAGTGGTATTTAACAAGACAACTTAAATGAGTGGGAGGGCGGGAAAAATTCTGCCTGACTCAGAACAGAGAGAGCTGTGGTCTCTTTTGAAGTTTTAATATGCTGTTAAAACAGAATTCAAGCAAAACACAAGGTAAAGAAAACAAACTACAGTATTCAAAATATAGAAAGGCAATACAGTAATACAAAAAATAAAAGCAAACTAACCTTTCCTTCACAGTAAAGTGTAGCAGAGTCTGGATGAGCCTTTCTGGTAAAGATCTGAAATGCTTTGGTTTACTCCTTAAATAGAAATTTTAGTTCCTAGCTCCACCCCCCTCTGTTAACAAGTGATTAACCTTAAGTGACCTCTTCTGTCTTATGAATGAGTCCTTAATTTCTTTCTTAGGAAGTGCGTGTTCAGGGTTTATTTATTTCTTTTTTGGCAGCAGGTAAGCAGAAGGATCTTATTTTATAGTGTGGTGGTTTTACTAGTGGAAGCTTAGGTACCAGGGTCAGGTTACTTTTTTGTGTGTTACAAAGGTGGTGGGCAGCATAGGTGGGGTTATAAAGGTGAAATGAGTGGTAGCATGCATTCCTAAAGATATGCAGCCTATATCTTTAACAATTGTTTAGCTCTATATGCATCATTCAGTTTAACTTCATTATTAGGTTCATTTAGCAGTTGATCTGACAATCTTCACTCCTTGTTTAGTTAGGCTAGTCTTAATTAAACCATATTAACATGTGGTTTATTCTGTAAGGGGTTGTTTCCCTTGACCAGGTTTAAAAATAATAATAGTAATAATAATAGTAATAATAATAATAATAATAATAAATCGATATAAATCAGATCAACTTATTAGGGGCAATCCTATTTTGGGTTGAAGTTGGCATAATGGTTAAGCTCTTTACTTCACAGACACAAGGTATAACCTCTGGTTATTGGCTAGGCATATAACAGTCTATAGACTGATAGCCTATTATATACCTACTTACGAACATTTTAAATAGAATCATGAGTTGCTTTAAACTGCCAGTGTATTGTGGCAATCTAAGTAGCTTAAGAGGAACAGTCTGGTCTGGGTACCCAGTTGCTTTGGAATGCAGTTGGAGGCAGATTTAATGGTGCTTGCCTCTGCTCACTGGCAAGGGAAAGAGCATGGTGCTGTGCACATCAGACATGACATGATGTGATGTAATGGCATCATACGGTCAATGCTAGGGGTTGCTAGGCTACTGCAACCCCTGGGTAATGGCCAGATTTCTTTAGAAACAAATTGAAAACTTTTGGTGGGAGAGATTAAGACGAATTGACCTGTGGGCCATTTGGTTTGTTGAGGGGATGACAACCACTGTATAGGTAGGTGTTTGTCCCCCTTGGGGGAGTAGTTATAAAAACAAGAAGAAGATGAAGAAGGAGAAAATGCAATATATCAGGCACAAGACATTGGCAAGAAGCCAAGTGTAATGACTTCTCTGATAATGGGGTGCCTTGTACTTCATAATTAATGCCTATAATTACAGTTATACCTGACTTTGCTGTGGGAAAGTTGTACTAATTCATATGCCTTGTAGCTTACAGGCTGCTTGATTGTGATTATTTTAATTTGTCTCTGTTTCCAGAGATTTACTTCAAACATTTTGAGGGCTATGCTTTATATGCGCTTTTGGTCCTGTCTATTAAAAAAAAGGAAAAGGAAGTCAACCAGGATTATTTATGAGGCTGCAGATGGTTTTGTTTAGTAATGCTTTGGCCTGGGTTTGCCAGGATCCAAACAGGAGTGTGGTCAAAAGGCATATACTCACCCTGTCTCCTGTCATGCTATTCATCTGTTTATCTTTGCCTATCTATCTATCTAGATAGATGGACTAATCTCTCTCTCTCTCTCTCTATATATATATATATATATAAATATCCATATATATATATATATATATATATATATAGGCATTAATTATAAATTATACCCATTATCAGAGAAATCTATGTATATGCCTTCTTGACCACACTCCTGTTTGGATGCCTGATATATTGTATTTTCTCCTTCTTCATCTTCTTCTTGTTTTTATAACTACTCCCCCAAGGGGGACAAATACCTACCCATACAGTGGTTGTCATCCCCTCAACAAACCAAATGGCCCACAGGTCAATTCGTCTTAATCTCTCCCACCAAAAGTTTTCAATTTGTTTCTAAAGAAATCTGGCCATTACCAGGGGTTGCAGTAGCCTAGCAACCCCTAGCATTGACCCAAGAACAAGGTGATGCCATTACATCACATCATGTCATGTCTGATGTGCACAGCACCATGCTATTTCACAGAATAAAATTGATCACTCAATAAAGTGAATCAATAGCAGCAATGTCTCAAACAAAATAAACGCCTTATATGCACTTTGAAAACTGCATTCCAAAAAGACTTCATCAGACAACATAAAAACCATATACACACGTTTAAATACTTGGATGGAGTAATTGAAAACTACTTGATTGGCTAAATTTCATTTCAAACACACCTATCATGATTTCCTCATTTAATTCATTAATATTAATGACTGTGTCATAAAGTGCTACGTGCTTTTGTTAAAAACTCATGTGTTAAAAACAAACCTTCATCTTAAAAACTGATCCAAAATAAATACTTGTTGTAAATTATTATATATATGGATATATTATAACTTATATCACAAAAAGTTCAACCCAAAATAGGTTTTAAAAAACCATTTTAACCACTGATCTGATTTATATTGATTTATTATTATTATTATTATTATTATTATTATTACTATTATTATTTTTAAACCTGGTCAAGGGAAACAACCCCTTACAGAATAAACCACATGTTAATATGGTTTAATTAAGACTAGCCTAACTAAACAAGGAGTGAAGATTGTCAGATCAACTGCTAAATGAACCTAATAATGAAGTTAAACTGAATGATGCATATAGAGCTAAACAATTGTTAAAGATATAGGCTGCATATCTTTAGGAATGCATGCTACCACTCATTTCACCTTTATAACCCCACCTATGCTGCCCACCACCTTTGTAACACACAAAAAAAAATAACCTGACCCTGGTACCTAAGCTTCCACTAGTAAAACCACCACACTATAAAATAAGATCCTTCTGCTTACCTCCTGCCAAAAAAGAAATAAATAAACCCTGAACACGCACTTCCTAAGAAAGGAAAAACCTGGGCCATTTTTTTAAAAAAAACCAGTAGAACCACTTGACATAACAGCCTATCCTACCAGCACAAATTAAGGTCCCAAAGACAACTCCCCTTCTCTAGATCCAACCTTATATAGCCCCCTCCCCTTCTTCACCCATCTTGTGACCTTACATTCCCTCATCCCATCACCCAGTTTAACTAACTAACTTAAAGGCATAGCCCAGCGGCAAATTTGTCTACCAGGCAAACTCCATTTTTTTCCAAAGAGGTGGTGTGTTTTGCATAGTAGTACAACACTCCTTCTGTTGCTACTTTTACTGCATTTATTCACTTGTATGTGTTTCTACAGGGCATAATCACTAACTGTAACCATTTCACTTACTGGCAGTAATTCAATTGCAATTTAAAGGTCCCAGCTGTCCTACGTATCAGACATTTTGGAGTGCAACAACAAAGTTATGCAAAGGTATGTGAATAGCTTTGAAGGAGATGAGTCCCATACAACTGCAATTATTAAATTTAACAAGCTTGAATATAAAAATGTCCATCTAGGAGAGAATCCCATGCTCATGAGTGTTCTGCTTTCCTTTGATTACCCCACTCCCTGTGAAAAATTTTACTTTGTCATTTTTAAGACTGATTACAAAAAGGACAGACGATTTGTTTTTCCTGTTGCTAAGTTTCTTGCAACTCCTATTTGAATTTAGAATTTACCTGTTATTACTCAGTAATCTCTTAAAAATAAAAATAGTTGTATTTTCTTACATTAACTGACTGCATTCTAGTGAGTCTTTGTTCACCTTGCTTGTACAATCTGACTGACTCCTGCTTCCACACGGGTTTGACCAACTTTGCTATCTTTCCACCTCCAATTTCCCAGCCATCTCCCATTCTCTTAAATTTATAATTACATAGCCATACCCATTTTGCAACCTTACTTACGTAACTCTCTCTCTCTCATAAAAATACAAGCATTCTGAACCTAGTACAATACACAAAAGTAATGTCTGTCTAAGTTTCCCACAGACTACAAATAAACACATTATAAAAACTTTCACACTAACGAATGCTAATAAAAAATAATTCCTTGCCAATTACCACAGCAATGCCTGTATTTATATAACAACATGCAAATCTTCATCTCTCTGACTCCATGTAATAACCTCTGTTCTTCCTCTCCATGTATATTCTGCTAAGGTCCTTTAATAACAGCCTTGAACCTTAAACACTGTCTGATAATAAATTCATACACCTAATTTCAACCACAAATATATATGGAATTAATATATGATATACATTTCCTCCAACCTAATCATTCCAGACACACTTCCTGATTCAAAAAGGCAAACAGGTTATTATTACAAATTACCCATTTTTTTTTTAATTCATTCCAATACTATTTATACTTCTCTTCAGAAGTAACATAGAATCCATTCCATGTCCTTCTGGTAACTTATCATTACAAACAAATCTACATGCAACAACTTTCTTGTTTTCTTGTCAACACATAAAGCATAATACCTGTTATACCAAATTAGTCTTTTCACATCCAAATGCACACCAAACATCAATGAGATCTCATAATCCTGACTCAGATATGACAACCCATTCATTTGTCATATTTTTTCATTAACTATGACTTATTTCTAGATATAAGACCTGGACATAAAAAGGTGAGGCAGTGCATATGAATCTAACCTAAATTTAGAATTAATCAAACTCCACAACTGACTCTAAACCAAACTAAATAATTTTGAAAAATCAACATTTTCAACAAACAGCCATAGTTTATAACAGCAGCTTATTTATCACTCCCCTTCTTCTACATAGCATACTATCCTCTGTTGTTATACATAAACCCTCTCCACCTAAGACTAAGCAACTTCAATGTAAACTTCTTAGGGCCATTATATAATTTCCATTCTGAACTTCTTGCAGACCTTAACCTCAGCCATCTTGTAATCCAACTAACAAAATAAGCGTTGAAATCCTCTAAGCACTTTTTCCTAGACCTACCATGGGATTCAATAAATTCCATGCAGGCAGTGAACCTTGTCCATTTACCCTTCACTTTAACAGCAGCACACCTTGCATATTCATGAAGGCACTGCTGCTAAGGCTAAATGGACATGAACACTACTGAGTGCAGGGGGCATGTTTAAGTAGTGCACGCACATCTAACATGCCCCCTGCACTCAGAAAGTGCTGTATGGCACTTTTTAAAAGCATTTCAGTGTCCACGGACACTGAAATCAAATGAAATGAGTAAAACAGTGTCTGTGGACACTGAAATAGATAGGGGAAGCAAAAAATCAATGCAGGTGGTTTGTGACAGGTTCTGTCACATACCCTCTACATTGTAAAAGTGCCATACGGCCATAAGCCTCAACTGTACAGGTTTTTGCAGAATGCCCAGATGCCCGCCTCAGATACCTCTCAACCACCTAGAGCAAGAAAGTTGTACAAAGCCATAAATAATGGGGGGTCAAAGGCCCAAAAATAGAGACACTTTTTAAATATTGCACTTACAAACCCAGAAAGTTGATAGAATAAAATGGTTTGCATCAACATGGATTTCCTGAAGGGTATGAAGTCTGAAACCCAAATGACTGCCATTGTAAAAGTGCCATATGGCCATACCACTCAACTGTACAGGTTTCCACAGAATGCCCAGATGCCTGCCTCACATACCTCTCAACCTCCTAAACCAAGAAAGCTGTACAAAGCCATAAATAATGGGGGGACAAAGTCCCAAAAATAAGGACATTTTTTAAATATTGCACTTACAAACTCGGAAAGTTGATAGAATAAAGGTTTGCATCAGTATGGATTTCCTGAAGGGTATGAAGACTGAAACCCAAATGTCTGCCATTGTAAAAGTGTCATATGGCCATACCCCTCAACTGTATAGGTTTCCACAGAATGCCCAGATGCTTGCTTCACATATCTCTAAACCTCCTAGAGCAAGAAAGCTGTACAAAGCCATAAATAATGGGGGGACAAAGGCCCAAAAATAGGGACACATTTTAAATATTGCACTTACAAACCCAGAAAGTTAATAGAATAAAAGGTTTGCATTATCATGGATTTCTTGAAGGGTATGAAGTCTGAAACCCAAATGTTTGTTATTATGTTCTCACTTAAACCCTTAGTGATTTGCCAATGATTTGCTAGAAAACCACAGTCACATTTCCTATGTTTGTAAGAGTAATAATTAAAATCTGTCCCTATGTGTCCCTTTACAATTTCTCTTACTGTGACTGACAAGGAGTACAGCTTCATGTAAATAAAGTGGGTTTATTAATTTTTTTTGTTTACCATTCTAAGGTATATTTAAGCGTAGCTGAGCAGGTGTACGTGTTATGGCTCTCTGCTCAGCATTGCTTAAACATCCCACAGGAGATAAATAAAAATATACAGCTAAAAACATAATGCTGAGATAGCATAGTGGTTACAGTCCTAGCTTTGCATGCAGGTGTTCACAGTTCAAGTACCAAGACAGACACTTTATTTTTACATGAGAAAGCAGTGTTAAAACGATTATTTTTATTTTAAATTATGCAGTAATTGATATTTGTCAACCAGGGAAGTTTTTCTGGTCTAAAATATAAGTGTGAGTGCATATAACATGTGAAAGCACCCATATATACTCAGGTGTCCCATATAGTATAGTCACATCCCATGGTAATGTTATGAAAGCACATAGAGGGATGTCATGTAAAGTAAATCATATGCACTTACTAATATGTCAGTAATGTTTAATTAAGTCATTATCCTCATATTTTTTAAATGAAAAGTGAGCAATGGCTAGCAGTGCTCAGCTATTCTTAGCCGGTGTAAGCATTGCTTAAATGTGAATGCTAAGCAGCATTCAGCTCAGCTAACCAGATTTGCACACTGTTAAGCAGTGCTCAGCAATTACCCCTTTAAGCACTGTTCAACTCAGCTTTTTGGATTTGAACACTGCTTAGCTGATCTTAGCATTTTCAAAATGTTCCAATGACTGCAAATGACAGGAATATAGCCTTATTTAAACAGCACAGATGGGACTACAGCCAGAATGTGGTGTAGCTTGCTCTGAGTAGGAACTATGTCAGGAGTTGATGAGGGCTCGTGCTTTCGGGTGCAGTGCTGGGACATTTTGGAGTCCAGAGTCATGGCTGGGGTCCTTGTAGCAAACCATGATGACAGACTGCTGCAGGGCCAGTACCAGGGCTCACAGTATAAAGTGGAGGCCTGGGACCATCTGGCACATGATCTCACCAGTGCCACTGGCATCCCCCAATCTGTTGAGCAGGTACGCCATCACTATGCCGACCTAAAGCAGAGTAAGGAGGCCCTCTTGGCCCAATGGATCCAAGATGCTCAGGTCAACCATGCTCCAGCAGTTTATAAGTATCCCAGATATAGCTGTACCAAATTCTAGCTTGATTATTTGATAGACAGGTATGTATAATGTTTCTTTCTCCCCCTACAGTTGCAACAGAGAAGGTTAGCAATGTTGAGGTCCATGAGGACAGACTTACAAGGCGGCACCAGCAGGCTGGTAAGTACAGATCTACCTTTCAGTACATAGTGAAATTAATAAGGAGTAAATTGTTTGCTGTGTTCCGCGTCTAATGATTAAAGAAACATCTGACAGATTAATAGTCATCTACATCATATGCAGTAGTAGAGCACTGTGCCATATAAGTACAATAAACACCTAAACCACCAACTGTTGTGTTTATTCTGGTATATTTTTTTATAAATAGAATGTGTACAGGTTCTGCAGAGAAAATATGGCTTTGACAGCATGAGTTAACAGAGGTTGTTCTGAGAATCAGGTAGTAGGCAAAACAGTAGATTGTGGAACTGTAAATCAAGATATGCATGAAATATGACATATGCTATGCACTAAGATCCGAACCATGAATACTAATGTCAAATTTATTATAGTGTGTTCCCTGCTGCAGTGCCTTGTGTTAACCTTTGCTTTCCAAGTCGTGTAATTTCAATGGATTACTACACAGTACACTAACTATTTGTCTTATATGAATCTCAGGATTACAAGATCAGACTGTCTAACCCACAGAGTATTAGGGAGAAAACATTCAAACACAAAACAGCAGTTCCCCAGTAGCTCATTGTGATGAGAAACAACATTGTAGTTCATTTTAGCTCACCCAGATATAGTTTGAATCCAGGGAGTGGTACTGAGATATGTGCATATATACACTCACGAAATCCTGAATATCTGTAGAAACGGTCAGTTAGTGGTAACAGATATTTGCTCGACAGGTCTTACAGGTAATGAAATGCTTGTAGTTACTGTTTGAAGGGTATAACAAAGCACTGTTACAACTGTCCTGCTGTCCACCCCCATGCCTGCAAAGGACAGCATGATAGGTACATGCACCATGCCCTCTTCCTGATTCATGTCTCTCAAGTGTCACACTGTCATGGCTAGTGGTCACTGCTGCCGATCATCTTGGACACAGACAGGAATCCAGGTGAACTATGGTAGCAGCAGACTTACACAAGATCATTGCAGGGTACCCCTTCTTTGTCAAGTATGTAACCCTGACATGCACAAACCCCCTTCCCCCGGTCTGCCCCATACCATTACAGCTTGACAGTCTAACAGGTATGTATGTGCCACAGAAGCTATGGTTCATAGGTAGATCTAAAGTGAGGGCAGACCTGTAGAGTATTGAGCAGTACTGTTGTGAAAAATAGAAGCCAGTACAGTGAATTCTCTTCCCCTACCTGTCATCTGCATCAATAATTATTATTCATATACTACAAGTATGTTGTTCTCAAAACCTATTATTGGGACGTGTTCTATTATTGCTCATAAATTTAATTGGTTGCATATTAACATACCTTTTTCAAATACCATTATTGATGGCCTGTTGATGTCAATGTAACTTACATGCTGTTAAAATGCTTACTGTCAGCCCATTTATGCATGTGTTCCATTTGCTATACAACTGTTTCATATCTGTTGGTTAGGGTTAATGGGAACATCCACGCATGCTGTTATAACTAATTTTGAAATGTGTTGTTTATGACTAACCATTATGTCTTGGTAAACCATAACACCATAGCACATTTGGAAAGACAGATCCCGGTGGATCTGCCTGTCCCACCCCCATCTGGCTGTGGCACTGGGTCCTAGCACATCTGGGGCCCAACCCAGAACATCCTCCTCTGCTGGTCCTGCACCACCTTTGGGTGGAACCACCTCAGGGCACAGGGCCTGTCCCTCCCCAGGCGCAGGTGTGGAGAGGAGGCCATCACCAGCAGAATGTTCTGGGGTATAGTACACAGCATCATCCGCTCTGAGTTGCGTGGGCAGCTGTGCCAGATGGAGGGCCACCTGGTGCACCTCGAGGGACAGGCTGCCCCTCTTGTCCAGCCCCCCAGCACAGCCACCTTTGGGGCTGTGAAGGTGCAGTGGTGACTGCCCATGGGTGGGAACCTCAGTCCCACTGTATCCATTTGGGGGCTCATTGGTCTCTGATTCCCAACCACCCTCCCCGTCCAAGGTGTTTACCCCCCCATGTGTCATATACCACCCCTATCTGCTGTCTTGTGTGTCATGCCTGTCTGCAGATGTTACCTATCCTACCCAACCTACCTCCCCAAACATACCTACAGCCCTTCCCCAACATCCCATTCTCACCTAAAAAAAGGGCATCTGTCCCACAAAAAAAAATTTCCCCATACATAGCTCTACATTTCACCCCCATGAACAGTGAAATGAATCAATCTACCCACAAATGATTCTGCAAATGTCTGTCACCAACACCCCTCCCTGTAGGGTGTGAGGCTTTAAATCCCAAATATTGCAAATTATTCACAGCTGTTGCTGCAAAAGAAATGTAGAACTATGGTCTTTTCCTACACCCATCCTGCCCATCCTTAGCTGGTTTTCCTAATGTTTTACCCCCTGCTTGCCCCCATTTCACCACTTTCCTATAACCCTTTTTTTCTTTTCTTTAATAAAAATGAGTGCGGTTGTAAGTTGGAGTAAGAGTTGCTAGGTGAAGCTAAGAGGACTTAACCATCTGTTAACATCACTTAGCTTCATGTAAAACTGCACAAAACCGCTTACAACTGCTTAAAAGTGCCTTAATCACTCTGTCTCCATCAGCCCTTGTTCTGCCCAGCAACAAAATAATTGAACCCAGGACCCTGTACACTATAGTCAGAGCAATGTACACTTGGGCTGTAAGACTTTCTGATGTTTTCTCAAACATATTATGAAGTAGAGTCATTTAACAGAAGGGAAAAAGCTCTGTGGAATCAGTCAGGTCTTGTAAATATACATGCACACACACACACACACACACACACACACACATATATATATATATATATATATATATATATATATATATATATATATATATATATGGAGATAAATATATATGAAAAGATATATACAGAACATATATATATATATATATATATATATATATATATATATATATAGATATAGATATAGCTATACATATATAGATAGATAAATATATGTATATAACATGTAGTACAGTCATACTTTAGAACCATACCTCTCAACCTCTTAGTGCAAAAAATCTGGACAAAGGCTGTCAAAATGGGTGGACAATGGGCTGAAAATAGGGACATATTTGAAATATCGCTCTTATAAACTTAGAAAGTTGCAAGAGTAATAGGGTTTGTTGCAGCATACATTTTCCGAAGGATATGAGGTCTGACACTGAAATGTATGTCATTATTTACTGACAGAAATCCTCAGATCATCACAGTGATTTACCAGAAAAATACAAATAATTTGTGGAACTGCACAAAAATATGAGCCAAAAACCTGGACATTCTGTGACAATCTGGGCATGTGAGAGGTATACCCAAAATCCCTTAGTGCAATGAATCTGGACCAAGCCTGACAAAGTGGGGGAACAAAGGCATGAAAATAGACACATATCTGAAATGCTTGAGTAGATAAGCTGAAAAAGTTGCTGCAGTAACACCGTCTGTTCTAATATATATTGTCTGAAATATCACAAGTCTGGGACTCAATTGCTTCTCATTAGTTAGTGACTTCAATCTGCACATCATCCCACTGATTTGTCAGAAATACACAACAGATATGGGGACCAGACCAAAGATTTGAGCCAGACAACTGGACATCCTACGAATATGTGGACATAGCATAACATTAGGGAATCTACACTGAGCTGCCAAGAATGTCACCAAGCACCATCCAAACTACAGTCAGACTGACACAATACTACCCCAAATCAGCTATGGGAAATTAAACATGCATTTGCAAATATATCAGGCACTACGGGGATATAACTGTAGTGGAAAACAGATACCGGTGTGAAAGTGCATAGCCACAACAAAATTGCACAGCAGTTACAGCGTCATACCGGTAAGCCAAATAAACACTACAGTATAATCACTGTGTGAACACATATATCCTGTTTGCCACTCACACACTACCCTTACATATATTGCCCCAAGTCAAAGTGTAGTAGAAATCCTGAGGTGTTATTGGACATGTCTAAGTCTGCCCCTAAAATCATATACAACCAATAGACCACCAAAAACTGGAGCAGCATGCACAGTCAGATAGAAAAGGACCCATGATACTCATATCAACTCCTCCCTACACAGCCCAACTAACATTTACACACCACACTGATACACAATCTTGTCAGTCTAACAATGCCCAGACATACACAGACCTCTCAACTGTACAGATTCCCACAGAATGTCCAGGCTCTGGCCTCATATATATGGCTTCTTCTCATAACATGTCTGGGATCCTGCTACATCAGTGTGACGATATCAGGAATGACGGCACTAAATAATGATATACCATACCTATCAGCCTCCTAGTGCATGACATCTGGACAAAGCATGACATAATTAGGGAACATAGGCCCAAAAACAGGGTCATATTTGAAATATTGCTGTTATAAACAGAGAAAGTTGCTGGTGTAACAGGGTTTGTTGTAACATATCTTATCTGAGGGACATGAAGTCAGAAACACAAATGCATGTTAGCATTTACTGACTACAATCCCCACAGTATCCTACTGACTTGCCAAGGACAAAAACTCTCTGAGGAACAGACCAAACATAAGAGTCAAACCTCTGGCCATTCTGCAGATAGCCTTACAGTTGAGAGTTATGTCATCCACATAACACTGTCAGACCTGAAATACGCAGAAAATGCATGTGTGCACAAACTCATTTAAGCTAGCATCATTCCAACTGTATAACAGCAATACTTACATTCTTTCCCTAAGTCTGAAACCTTCTCCCACATTTTGTTGGGTTGTCTCCACATGTCATGTTGTAAGATGTATTTCCACCTACCCTCTGTGATGCTGTAGTTCACACACCTCCAGGATGTCCTCCTCACAGGCAAGGAAAAGGGGCAACATCCACATGAAGTATGCAGTTATAGGAGTGTGTTGCCATGCCATTGGCTATTGGAATATCAACACAGCTGTTCTGCATGCAATTAGCAAGTGGGGACACCAATTGGTGCACAGGCCATCACCTGCTCATGAGCATTACCTACAAAAGGCAAGCTGTTGCCTATGCAAAATAGGTCTATACCTCTACATGTGTAGACAGAGAGAGAGAGAGAGAGAGAGACAAACAAACAAACAAAATGCAGGAATACTTGGGAAAAAAGGTATGTCAAACAAGTAAGCATGTAATGGAATGCAGTAGGGTGTATGCAATAATGGGAAATGGGAAGTTAAACAAATAGGTCTCAACAAGACTTGCTATACTGTTATATTGCTGAACAGCAGCTATGGCCATAGCATCTGGCTCTGTCTGCAGTGACATACATCACAGCTCAGGCACCTGAGTCACCCCAGGAAAGGATGTCTCACATATGAGTACTACTGGAATGTCTGTTAAACAATACTGACTGTGACACTGCTAGGCCAGCTACTGTGATGTCGTACTTATCCATATGTTACTTGTGAATACAACTATGATACATGTTTGTCTTACAAATCTAAGAGACCTATACAGGTATGTGCATAGTAAACTACTGTCGCTGAAGTGTGTGTTGAACTGCATGTCAAATATTGAGCTCATACCATCCATCTGTCCAGTGATCTGCTCACTGACCACATATGTGCCTCATAGTTGTAGTCATTTCCTCATAGAGTTGTGTTATATCTGGAAAATCATTGGCAAATCTGTGAAGACTGACATCAGAACATAATAGCATACATATGAATGTTGGACATCCTCCAGGGTATTTCTGTGAATGCAAAGCCTACTGTGCTATCAATTGACTTAAGTGTGTTACAGCAATATTAATAAGGTGTCACTAATTTTGGGCCATTGCCCCCCATTTATGTGTACCATCATCCAGATGTCCTGCTCTAACAGATTGTGAGGTATGACTGAGCAGCAAGTGTGCAAATACAGTGTACCATACTGACTTAGAACAGAAATGTACATCAGGTATTTCAGTGCATCCAACAGACATAAATGTCTACAGCAACTGGTTGTTGCATTGCCCTGACACAGAAATGGGTACTAGAATAAGCATGATTATCAGGTTGAAATTGGAAGTGTCCAACTGTGGTATGACCTCGTGTCCATGCCTAATACAAACAGCTATATGAGAACCTACATAGCTGTATTGGCTCAGCAATACCTTACTCGTAAAATCCTCCTCCACCAAGGTAGAGTAGTCCCCTTTGATAGACAGCAGCAAAACACAAACCCCAGGATAGGTCATTATATTGGCTGTAAAGGGCCAAGTAGGAGCAGGCACCAACCTGGAAGCAAGTCCACCTTTGTCTGAACAAGCATATAAGGTCACAGGTGAATCACTGTAAGGCTAACTATGAGTACTAATTGGACACATCCACCAAGACCAATCACATGGCTGTCATCACACATGTTCATAGGTTCATAGGTTCGTAGGTTGGTACTAGGCTATCGGCTCTAGGGCCTATACAAGCCTAGCCATAACAATTCCCTAGCTATTTCTTCCCACAGTATTTACTTCACTGCAGACAGTCTTCAGTCTCAGAGGCAACAACCCAACCCACCCTGTACTGGTGTGCAATCACACCACATACACATACACCATAGGTATAGCCAACCCACTGCAGACAGGTTAAGTGAAAACACCACCCCCCTCTCTGCCCGTCAGTATAGGTGGATATACACAGCACCCACACCTGTCCACACAGGTCCATAATGCCTACTCAAAGGCAACAAAATAAAGTCTACATGGGACCTGATAACATCCCTGTCTGCATCCTACATGAACTCAGGCATGTGCTCCCAGCTCCATTGCACACTGTAGTCAAACAAAGCCTGAACACCATTGAAATCCCATCTGCATAGATGATGGCCACTGTCATCCCTCTATACAAAAGTGAATGATGAATGGAGGAGTATGCAATTTACTTGCCCTCATTGGGGGGAGCATGACACATCATGACCAGGAGTGCAATGCAAGATCATACTGTGCTGATAGATGACAGAGGTATGATGTGGTTGTAAGTGGTAGCTAGTGTTAGTCAATGTTGATGTGCAGATTCTGTAAATAACATTGACCAGTGTATGAATTCCTGTGATGTGTTTCCCTGTTTATGTCTTCCAGGTGACATGCAACATGCCAGACAGCTGACATACTCAGATGCAGAGACGTCAGCAATTGTTGACACCATACTGCAGCACAATGGGGTGATATTTGGCCATAGCTAAATGCAGCTGTAGGAGCAGACTGCCCTGTGGGATGACCTCATCCACAGGGTAAATGATGTGAGTCAGCACGCATGGACCTATGAACAGGCTAGGCATCATGCAACTGACCACATCTGCCATGCCCGCTGAAGGGCTGCTGTCTTGGCCAGGGACCACACAGTCACAGGTAGGAGTCCTGCTATGCAGGCCCAACTTACACCTATGAAGGAGCTCCTTGACAACCTTGGGACACCCACCACACAACAACAGCAGATCAAGACACCCACATTGTGGAGGTGGGTGGCACCCAGACACCAGGTGAGGATTGTGCAGGTAAGGTCCCAGTAGACATTAATCTACTAATGTAGCAGCCATACTGGCATCTGTAGAGTATCTAGATGCATATATTAGGTCAAAATGCAGCTATGGGTGGGGTTTGTAATGCACAGAAGTGCACATCTATGGTGAAAGACAGCAGATTGTGTAGTATCGGAGCTTGTACTGTACATGTGCAGAAAAGCAGCATTCATCTTGTGCCAATGCCACATGTGAGTCTGCTGACAACACCTCTCTCCCGCAACTACATAGGTCCCTCTGGTCTGGATGTGGGACAGCAGCCTGAAGCCAATGAGTATGGAATTGTCCTGTTGTGGCTCACCAATTCCTCAGGCATGTTAAGAGCATGCATTTTACCATGCACACAACTGTCACTCTTAGCCACATTGTGATAAATGCATGTTCACTTGTGGTGGGGTAAACTGCATTGCATCACAGTGGTCATCACAGGGGACTATTTGCAGGAGATGCAACATATCTGTAGCATACCTCACAATCTATCAGTGCAAGAAATCAGGACAAAGACTGACAAAATGGGGGACAAAGGCCCAAAACTAGGGACATATTTCAAATATTACTCACATACAGTGGCTAGCAAAGGTGTACACACCCCTGTTAAAATGTCAGGTTCTTGTGATATACAAAAATGAGACCACAATAAATCATTTAAAAAACTCTTCCCACCTCTAATGTGACCTATAACCTGTACAATTCATTTGAAAAATAAACAAATTTGTTAGGGGAACAAATATGAAAAATAAGTAACGTACAATAAGCTGGATGCATAACTGTGCACAGCTTTAAACTAATACTTTGCTGAACCACCTTTAGATCTAATTGCATCATTCAGTCTTCTTGGCTACACCCCTGCTGTTAATTAAAGAGACTCTGATTAACACCTAATAATGGTCAGCTGTCCTAGTAGGATTTCCTTGACATTTACTCAGTTGCCTGCTACAGCAAAAGCCATGGTTCATTGAGAGCTTGCAAAGCATCAAAGGGATCTCTTTGTTGAAAGGTATCAGCCAGGAGAAGAGTACAAAAACATTTCCACAGCACTGCATATACCATGGAACACAGTGAAGACATTCATCAAAATGGGAGAAAATATGGGACAAATGTGACGTTGCAAAGAACTGGATGTCCCTCTAAATCTGATGAAAAGGCAAGACAAACACTGGTCAGGGAGGCTGCCAGGGGACCTATAGCAACACTGCAGGAGCTGCAGAAATCTCTGGCAAGTACTGGTTGTGTACTACATGTGATGAAAATCTCCCGTATTCTTCATGTGTCAGGCCTATGGGGTAGGGTTGGAAGATGGAAGCATTTTCTCACACAGAACATGATCCAGGCCTGGCTAAAATGTGAAAACAATACATCTAGTCCCACAAAAGCATGTGGGAAAATGTGTTATGGTCTAATGAAAACAAGATTGAACTGTTTGGCCACAATTCCAAAACATACATTTGGTGCAAAAATGACATTTCGCATCACCCAAAGAATACCATCCCCATGGTGAAGCATGGTGGTAGCAGTGTCCTGTTTTGGGGTTGCAGTTCATAACCTGGAACAGGACCAATAGTCAAGATGGAGGGAATTATGACCAGCTCCAAATACTAGTCCTGTTTGGCCAAAATCTTCAGGCATCTGCTAGAAAGCAGAAGATGAAGAGAACTTTCACCTGTCAATACAATGACCCGAAGCATACACCCAAATCAAGACATGAATGGTTTCACCAGAAGAGAATCAAAGTGTTGGAATGGCCCAGCCAGAGCCCAGATTTCAATCTAATAGAAAATCTGTGGGGTGATTTAAAGAGGGCTGTGCACATGAGATGCCCCTCACAATCTGACAGACTTGAAGGGCTTTAGCGAGGAAGAGTGGGCAAATATTGCCAAGTTAAGATGTACCATGCTGATAGACTCCTTCCCAAGAAGACTGAATGCTGTAATTAAATGAAAAGGTGCTTCAATAAAGTATTAGTTTAAGGGTGTGCACATTTAAGTAACCAGCCTATTGTACATATTTCATTTGCTATATTTTACCCCTAACAGATTTGTTTGATTTTCAATTTGATTGCAGAGGTTAAAGGTCACATCAAAGGTGGGAGAGTTTTTGAAATTATTTATTGTGGTCTCATTTTATATATCACAAAAACTTGGCATGTTAACAAGGGTGTGTACACGTATTATATCCACTGTAAGCTTAGAAAGCTGTTTGAGTAACCGGATTTGTTTTAACATACATTTACTGCAGGTTTTGAAGTCTGAAACTAAAATGTATGTTATTAATTAGTGATGTCAATCCACAGATCATCCCAGTAATGTGCCAGACAAACACAGGATTTATGAGGAACAGATCAAAAATATGAGCCAGACATGTAGACATTCTGCGAAAGTCTGTACAGCTGAGAGATATGTACTGTAGGAGTTGCCACTGTGCTATACAGGTGAACAGCAATAATGTGAACATGGGTACAGTGTGTGCTAGGTGCAGGCCCATCACCTACTAACACTAGTCATGTATCCCAGAGGTGTATATTAGTAGTAACATTAAGTGGAAATGGCTGTACTGCATGATGTTGAGGGCCTCTCCAGAGTGTGTATGTTGTGGTCTGACTGTGTGTCGTGTATGGATATTGTGAGGTCTGTGTAATGCCTTTGTGCCACCTCAGCTGTGTGTGTGTGTGTGTGTGTGTGTGTGTGTATATACCAGCACACCTTATAATGCAGGCATTAATTTACAAATGTTGTCTTCCCTTCATAGGTGGACATGGTGGCCGTGGTCCCTTCCACTCAGAACCTGATGTCAATGTCACTGCGGACTCTGATGATGATGGTAGTCATAGTGAGGCACTGGCAGGGTTGTCAGGGGCTGAGTCTGTGCCATTGGTTGGCATCCAACTGTTGCCCACAATGTCCCCGCACACACTCACAATGCCTACACATACCCCATCCCCAGTGGCCACAGATAATGGACAGCTGGCAGGTGGTGACATGGAACAGGCTAGTGTGGTGAGTATGGCAAGTGTGAGTGTAGACACAAGCCATAGCCAGAGTGCAGGTGAGGTCCCACATAGGTGGATGGATAGGGGTGCTTGAAGGAGGATTGCTGCCCGTCAAGTCCCTGTCACAAGTGCCACAGCAGGTGTCACCAGATGCATGTTTTTGTCCATCATGGATGCACAGGCATGTATGTAATGCAACACTAGACAAATACTTAGGGTCTTGGATACACTTCCTGGCATCCTTGATGACCTACATGACCTTGTGGAGGCCACATGTCACAATACTGAAGTCATGAATAGATGGTGGGGTGAGACCTTGGCAATCCTTGACCCTGGAATGTCTGTGCTGGAGCATGTGGTGGTGGATGGGCATCAGCAACGTGGATGCAAGTCAGCACCAAGATCAGCTGAGAGTCTATAGAGCTGTGCACCTTCACACTCCTATAGTGGCAGTACCACTAGCACTACTGAAGGGGGGGTGCTGTCTACACCACATCAGACCAGGCTGTGGGACTATGTTCCTGGCTGGCCCCATCAGGAAAACAGATCCAGCAGACAGCAGTCACCATCGGGGAGTAGTACTGCATCTGGCCTTGGGCCTAGTGGTGCCATTGATACCCCTGGCAGGACCAATTCTTGTGCTGGTGGATGGAGACAGTGAACTGTACACCCTGCCATGTATGGTCCACAGATGTCCAACATACCCTTGTGTAGGGCAGCCACATGGCATGACTGTGTGCATGCAGTCACACACAGGTCCCCTCCAGACACACAAAGCACCTCTGCACAGCCCATTTCTAGAACACCCATCCAAATACACACAGATTATGTCAACCGTATGGCCCAACCTAGGCCTGTGGCAAACCCACACCACACCCTGTGCATATGATGATACCTGTGCCACATCCCTGTCATCCATACCATCATTGCAGAGACATGCTAATATGGGTCTGCTGCACAGGGTGAATATAGTACAGTGTAGCTATGTAATACTGTGTAAGGTGCTGTCTGCTTGCATTTGTTATGGGTACACATCAAAGTGTATGTACCCTATTAGCCATGATGCATTATTGGTGTTAGTACCACTGACTGAATGTAGCCTGACATGCTGTATTCTGTTTGAGTTCAAGGTGTCTGTGCATCTGCAGGCTGTGGCCCTGAAGACATTACCAACGTGGAGTATGGAAGAGTGGAAACAGATTGACTGTTTCATAGCCAAGGTACAGCTGTATATATACATGTTTACCAGGTGTGTTTACATGCAACAGCGTGTGAGGGACACTGTTGGCAGACAGTGTTATCTTGCATACATACCCCTTGTTACAGACAGCTAGCCTTCATACATGTCACCTCAGTGTTCTGTAGTACCACAGGCTCATACATACAGAGGAGGTTACCAGAGTACTGGCACCAGGTCACTCACAAGCCTAGCCATGACCTTAACCCCAACAGATTCACCTATCTTGTGGGCACACAGTAGTCACAGGACCTTCTCATCTCTACATATTGCACACACATATAGGCAACACACAATGTGTGTGTGTGACATTGTCAATTGTGGAGTGTGGGACAGAAGCTGTAGTAATGTGACAGTTGGCAGCACATAAAATGCCCACAGCAAGTGCAAAACACAGGATGTCCTCTGGTATGCTAGTATGATACCTTCTTTGTGTGACATTACCTTCACTTACAGTATTTCTCATGACATTAAGGTGCTTCTGATGTGGAATCACATCTCTATGCAATCGGTATAGACCTGTATGACACGTTTCTTGTCTCACAGTTCTGGGACCTCTTTTAACTGTTTCAGTTGTCAGCACAGATAGACCCTGCCAAACATGGACTGCAACCTGCAGGGTGGTTCAGACATACCTGTTAACCATACAGTTTACACAGGCTGTCCCGATGCATGTCATATATCAGTGCATTTTCTTGAACACCTGGGTCTGTCTGGCACATTGTTGTCAAGCCATTGCAGGCTGCAGTCATAACATAATGGCAGATTTTATGAGTTGCACACTTCATACCATTCAGACTATCTATGCTAATGCAAATCCTGTTAGGCTATCACTGTTATATGTTTGTAGGAGCAATATTTCACAGGTGGCCCTATTATGTGTCCTTTGTCACCCCATTATATATGGCTTTGTGAGCAGTCTTTGCTCCGACAGCTTGGGAGGTATGGGTACAGATGGTGGCCATACCTCTGACCTCTGCATATGTGTGCAGATTGTCCTGATCCTGACACATGATTTCTTCACATAGGCCATGTACATGTAGTTTTCTGGCCAACATCTGGTAAAACCATGACAGACTGACATTGTAGGTTAATGACAGCTATTTTCATGTCACAACACATACACTTTGGAAGGTGCATTCAGTTGCATGACCTGTTCTGCTATCCATTTCCCATATGTGTCACAGCAATAAGTGATGGGTGTGCCCAATGTTTGCTGTTTGCCCCAACTTCACATATGGTGTTCACCCGATGTCTGTCTGTAGACTGCTGCAAGGTGAGGTGATACAGTGATAGGGTAACAGTCTGTCTATCAGCATTATGTTTCAGACAGGTATGAGGTCTGCTGCTACCATGTCTGTCAGTACAGTGACTGTGACAGTTTGGCAATGTGTCTCATAAATGCCCATTGTTAGGGATCACAGACAACATATTGGTTGCAAACATCAGGGTATTCCATATACATATGTACAGATGACTGGTATGGGCAGTACACTTTAACATGTTGCATGTACAGCAGATGCCATTAACTGGCTCTGCAAAGTAATGTCATGGTGAGGGAGTCAACAGACCTTAAAATGGTATACCAACGCACACAATATTCACAGAGAATAAGCTTCTCAGCTACACACACACACACACACACACACACACACACACACACACACACACACACACACACACACACACACACACACACACACTTGCTAAAATTGAGGCAAGACCCCATGCTTGTCTAATTAATTGTACTGTATTATTAAATGGTTATTGCACAAAGCACAGGTGTTATAGGGTTGAGAAGTGTATTCAGGTTCTTCTATGGTGGATGACATCAGCAGCCCTTGTAAAGAGGGCAGTGGGAAGTGTAATGGGTGGAACACACCTCAAAATGGTAAAACCCACAACCCCAGAGGATATGGCCTCAGCCAAATGCACACACCACACACACACACACACACACACACACACACACACACACACAGAATACTGTCCTCAAACACACACACACACACACACACACACACACACACACACACACACACACACACACACACACACACACACACACACACACACACACACACACACACACACACACACACACACACACACACTTGCCAGTATTGGGTTTAGAACTCCTACTTATCTAGTTGTTGATACTACAGTGTTATGCAGTTATTGTACACACCATGGAGCTTATAGTGTTGAAAAGTGTCTCAAGGTACGTCTAAGGTGCATGACATCACTAGTCCTTGTAAAGTTTGGCAGTGGGGAAGTGTACTGGGAGACAAAGGCCTCAAAATACTGTATCCTACATATATACACATGCACACACACGCGTGCAGACACACACACACCCATACACACACACACACACACACACACACACACACACACACACACACACACACACACACACACACACACACACACACACACACACACACACACACACCTACATTTGACAGGACAGAGATTAGAACTCCTACCTATCTAGTTATATGGACTATACTGTTACATGGTTATTGCATGCTCCATAGAGCTTATGGGGCTGAGGGTTGTCCAAGAGTACTATTAAGGTGAATGACATCAACAGCCCTTGTAAAGTAGGGCACTGGGGCATGTTGTGGATTGGAAGGTCCACAAAACACCTTATCTTATGACCCTACACACACACACACACACACACACACACACACACACACACACACACACACACACACACACACATTTGCCAGTACTGAGAGTAGAACCCCTGCCTATCTAGTTATTTGTACTATAGTGTCACACAATTAATTATCACATGTGCCACAGAGCTTATAGGACTAAGGCTCATCCAAAGGTACTTCTAAAGTGAATGACAACAGCATATCTTGTAAAGTGGGGCAATGGGGTGTGTACTGGGTGGGAAAGGACTAAAACTCTTATTTCTACACACACACACACACACACACACACACACACACACACACACACACACACACACACACACACACACACACACGCCAGGACTGAGGTTAGAACCCCTACCTATCTAGTTACTTGTACTATAGTACTATGCAGTTATCTCATGTGCCACAGAGCTTATAGGGCTAAAGCTAGAACAAAGGTACATCAAAGGTGAATGACATCAGCAGATCTTGTAAAGTAGGGGAATGGAAAGTGTATTGGGTGGGTAAGGACTAAAACTCCTATTCCTAAACAAACATACCCCCAACACCCCCACATGGCAGGACTGAGATTAGAACCTCTACCTATCCAGTTATTTGTACTATAGTGTTAGGCAGTTATCACATGTGCCACAGAGCTTATGAGGTTGAAGCTACTCGAAAGGTACATCTAAGGTGAATGACATCAACAGATCTTATAAAGTAGGGTAATGGGACGTGTACTGGGTGGTAAAGGACTAAAACTCCTATTCTTATACAAACCCACACTTACATATGCTAGAACTGAGGTTAGAACTCTTACCTATCTATTTACTTGTACTATAGTGTTACACAGTTATCTCACATGCTACAGAGCTTACAGGGCTGACAAGTTTACAAAGGTACTTGTAAGGTGAATGACATCAGCAGGGCTGCTAATGTAGGGCACTGGGAAGTGTTGTGGGTGGGACAGTTCTCAAAATACTTCAACATATAAACATACACAAACACACACACATTCGCCAGAACTGGGAATGGAACTCATACCTATCTAGTTATTTGTACTATACTGTTACACAGTTCTGCCTATCTAGCTATTTGTACTATACTGTTACATAGTTATTTACATGTGCTATGGAGCTTATAGGGCTGGGGCTGTGCAAAGGTACTTCTAAGGGGAATGACATATGCAGGAATGCTAAAGTGGGGCACTGGGAAGTGTACTTTGTGGGAATGGCCTAAAACTGTTTCACCTATGCACACATTTGCCAGGATGGAGATGAGAACCCCTACCTATCAAGTTATTTGTACTACAGTGTAACTCAGTTATCGCATGCGCTACAAAGCTTTTAGGTCTGATAGGTGTCCAATGGTACTTCTAATGTGAATGATAGCAGCAGAGCTTGTGACATAGGGGGAACAGCCTCCTAATAGTTAAACCTACAGACACACACACACACACACACACACACACACACACACACACACACACACACACACAAAGGCAGGTGATGTGATATTATAACCCCCACCTCAGTACTATTGCACAATGGCTCGCCTTCATGCTGGTATGTGTGACTGGGTATGACTGGTATGCTACTGTCTGCAGTAGGACATCACTCCATGCCATTAAGGTTACCCATGTGTATGACTCACTCTCTGTTTGTCCCCCTGTGTGTCTCTCTCTATCACTGTCTGTCTCTCTCTTCCCCACATCTATGTGCGTGCATGCTTGACATATTGTTATCTCTTGCCTCTATATATGTCTGTGTATCACACACAACAGATGCAGATATATCACATATGGGCCAACTACAGCTACAGAGTGTAATCCTGTCTGATGGGTGTGTGTATGGACAGTTATGGTGTACATAGCTGTCAGTATGCAAAGACATATATTCACAATACAGTTATATAGTCCAATGTGGGTTCCAACATGGCATATGATTCTCTTAATGTAGGAGCATGCCCAGTATGACCTTCTATAGTGAGAGTGGGACTCCATTCCAGAGGCAGTTCTACTCCGGTCTGGGTTTTGTATGCTACAGCCATACCTCTCAAAAGTAAACAGAACTTTTCTAGAGGTACTAGGTTTGTTTTAACAGACATTTTCTGACATATCTGAAGTCTGACACTGCAATGTATTGTGTCATTACCTAGTGGCAGACATCCTCAGATCATCACAGTGCTTTACCAAAGGAATACAAGATGTTTGCTGCACAGACCAATAGTATCAGCCCAACTGTATACATCCTTGCCCAATAAGGCCAGTTGAGAGGTGTGGCTGCAGCTGATTGACTGATGTAGCTGTTTAAACAGTCCAGCAACTTGAAGATATACTGGCTGGGGATCTCTTGCTTGTGTGGTATTCTTCTTACCTGAAAAGTCATATCCTGGTGTGGCCATACTTCTCAACTGTAAATTTTTTGGCAGATTGTCCAGGTGTTTGTCTAGAAGTTTTGTCCAGTCTACACAAACTTGTGTTTTATGGCAAGTTAGTTGCATATAATTGAAGACTGACATTACAAAATAATGACAGACATTAGTGTTTCAGACTTCATAACCTTCAGACAATTCCTGCTAATGCAAAATCTCATATTCTACCAACTTTCTCAGCATGTAAGGGCAATATTCACAACACATGCCTATCATTGTGCCTTTGTCCCACTTTTATTTATGGCCTTGTCCAGATGTCTTGCTGTCAGAGGTTGGGGGTATGGGTGTGGGGACAGAGTGTATTCTACTAAGCAGAAATGTCCATTACACATGTAGTATAATCCACATAGCACTGTGACTTTCAGGTATGTCAGTGACAGAGCAGTACAGAGTAATGTGGTGAACCACTGACAGACAGTTGTGTATAGGTTGGTAGGTTGCTATGGCATTAGTAGGGTATTGGCCCTGAAGCCCTTATAACCCACGCAGATGAGAGTGTAGCCCATGTTACAACATGTCAGCACACAGAATCCTTGTCCAGCAGGGACACAGGTGGGATCACAGGACTGTATTCTGTGTTTCTCATGCACTTAGAAAGGGAGAACATCAGTAGGGGTATTGGAGCACTTGGCTTGCTGTTGACAGGGAGTGTATTCCACAGATGGGGGAGTATGTGGTACATGTGTCTGTCACACCAACAAGCCGTACTGATATCACAGCCCAGGTTGATGCTGCACCTACAGGTTGATGGAATGGGCCTTGAGTTCCAGATGTGCACAGTCCCATCTAAGCAGGGTCTGTATTGCTTTGTATGCCAGACAGGGGTCACCTCAGCTGAGTCTGTATGGAACGGGGTAGAGGGACAGTGCTGTTAGCCTATCTGTGTAGGGTAGGTATTTGGAGTTAGGGGTAAGGCCTTAGTGTTTGCAAGACCCTGGTATGTGGAGTCTACATGGTCTGTGGTGTGTAGGTTTGTGGAGCCGTTTTTATTTACCAATAGGTTTGTGGAGTTCTCAAGTGATTTTGCCTCTGAGGTGTCCATTGTTTGGGTTTTGTTTTGTTGGAGGCCTCCAATTACATGGGTTTGTGTTGTGTATTTGCAGGTGATGTTTACTGACTCTGAACACTGCATGGCACCTATGTTACTGCACAATCTGTTCTGGTGTGCACATTCTCCATTTGCCTAGCCAGTGATTCCCCTTCCCCTTAAGTGTGTCTCTTTGTCCTTCCATAGTGCAGTCACAGGCTTTGGCCACAGTGGCTGTTGTTAAGTATTTGTAATTCTGGTGTAGGCGGGGTACATGCCGTTACTTCACACACTGGGTTGTGGACTTCACACCTCTGAGTGTACCTATTTAGCAGGTTGTTCATCATTGCACCACTCCATTTGCTGTGGTCCTTAGACAGTTAGTGTTGCTATATGTTATTATGAGGCTACATGTGGGCCTAGCTGCCATACCGTCACAGACTGACATCTGGACAGGCCCCAATATAACAGTCAGACAAAGGCCTACACATGGGGACAGGGTGTTAATAATGTTCTGCCAAATTTAGACAGTTGGGAGATCGGTTTGGTAATTGCTTGTTTGCTCTTATGGGTATGCCGTCTGCTTCCCAACTGTCTGCCATTGTTGTTTTGACATGACCCTTTCATGTGTTGCAAATAGTTGGCAGGCAAATGCAATGTTATGGCAAGCAGAACAGATATACAAGGCATACTTGTGCTCCTTCTGTGACAACCTGTGTCATTCCAGGGGTATGGGTGTTGGCCAGTGACATGTTGTCAGGCTGACACAGACAGGTGGCAGCATTTTATACACTGGCAATACACTGACCTTCAGGTACCTGCTGTCCTACTAGGCACCATATCTCTCATTTTCTGAGAACCAGACATCTGGACAAAGCCATAAGTAATTGGTGGACAGAGGCCTAAATATAGGGACCATTTTTAAATATTGCCCTTAGAAACCTTGAAAGGTGATTCAATAACAGGTTTTGCATTAGCATGCATGTTTCTATAGGGTATGAAGTCTAACACTACAATCTGTCATTATTTTCTGACCCCCTTACGTGATTTGCCAATGAATTGCCAGACAACCACTATTTCATCATGATATACAGACCACAAATATGATGAAATCCTCTGGGTGTCACACTACACCACACTAAGATGTGTTATGTTGTAGTATAGCAAGTAAGAAGGGAACATGACTGAGGTTACCTATGAAACTCTGGTAAGTATTGGAGAGATATATAGTAATGTGTAATGTTTAACAGTGAAGTAGTGTTTGTAAGAGAAGGTTGAGGATAGTTTTTGTACAGTTTAAACAGGCAGTCATGAAGTGTAGAATGGTGTGTTTGCCATTTTGTTCTGTGTAGTGCAATCTCATAGTTGATATATTTAAGTAGCAGGGGATGTGGGGGTGCAGGGGTGCTTGCCCCCTGCTTATAGTTGAAGTGTAATATAGTTTGTTTTTTATTTTGTTTCTGTATGTAGTTGTGCTAGCATATATTAAATGTTGGTTTCCTATGTATTTTCAGTGTTATGGGATTCATGTTTTGAGTTTTCAGTGTTTTGAATTTTCAAGATTTTGGTCTCAGTGTTTTGAATTTCAGTGTTATGGGCTTTCAATGTTCTAAAGTGAATA